>NC_042998.1:110615150-110745150 GCF_006345805.1 Octopus sinensis
AGTGAGGCCTTATAAATTGTGTTTTATCTCCTCTGTATTTCATTCTTTTGTTAGATTATATATAATTCTAGAACTGATGCTCTATAAATTTTGTTTTTCCCGTCAAATTATTGCATTTCGTTAGATTAAATGCTTGAAACTTTAGAATTAATGTTCTCTAAAATACGGAATCCAAATCGTACCATGGTGTCGTCAATATTGACCAATCTAGAAGGCGATCCTAGAAATTTATTGCAGATTGTATTATAAGGAATCGGAATTACAGGCAATACATCCACGCACACGTTTAACTTTGCACAACCTCATGTGTATAGGCATACATAAACACCCTTGCACACATATCATAGACCTGCACGCACACAAGCACACGTGTAACCCTACTACATATCTGTAATCTCCTTTTCGTACAGTTCTAGTATTTTTGCTTTCATTTACCTTTGTATGACTCAATATCTCAGCGCATATCAGAGGCGTATAATGAGAATTATATATAAAATTCGTTTAATTATGTAAACAGTTCTCCCTTTTACCAGCAGGCACATTTCGCTATTCATACATATATATAACGTCAGTAATGCTCAGGTACATTTAGGTGATTACTTACATCATCGAATTTATGTAAAATTAAAGTTCTTGAAAACCGTGCATAGCTGTTTAATTACATGTGCGTATGGCGCATGTCAAAATAAAACTTGACAGTTGGGGAAATATATATATAAAAAAATTGTTTTTGCCACTAAACTGAAGTAATTCATCAAAACTGAAATGCGTTACCTCATAGGAAAATGTTTTCCGTTGTCTTCAAGGAAGAATATTTAATACTGCACATCAGGTGTTAGATTCTCTGTAATCAAGTCTTATATAATGATTGTGAATGCAGATTTTTCTTACTATAGGCGCAGGTGTGGCTCTGATCTAAGACATCTGCTTCTCAATCACATAGATCTAGGTTCACTCTCACTACTATAGTGTCTTCTACTAGAGCTTGAAGGTAACAAAAGCTTTGTCCATGAATTTGGTAGACGAAACTTTCTGTGTGTATGTGTGTGCGTGTGTGTGTGTGTGTGTGTGTGTGTGTGTGTGTGTATGTGTATTTGTGTTTGTGTATGTGCGTGTGTACCTCTGTGTATGTATTTCTCCCTTGCTACCGCTTGAATTATTGCTCGGATGTTTAGGCGCCCTCCCCGTAACTTGGTGGTTCGGTAATAAAGCTCAATAGAAAACGTACCGCGTTTAACAAAATAAGTACTACGATCAATTCATTCAACTAAATATTCCTCAAGGCGGTGTCCCAGCATGGCTGCATTCAAATAACTGAAGCAAATAAAATATAAAAGATAAAGATACACATACACAGGTACAAGCACAACAAATACATGCATGCATGCATAATTCATACATGTATACATATGCGCAAACCCTTCCGGATGTACATATATAAACACACAGACACACTCGAGATGGTATCAAAAAGTTCCCGGAATAGTTCTGTAGCGTGTTAACACATGGCAGCGCATGGTTGCGTGCGTATTGAGAGCTAGCAATGACCACCATGAGGCAGTGTGTCGAGTGACATTGCCCTGCTTACTTTGGAAGTCGTGAACATTTTGATTTTGCGATCACTTTTCAGGTGTAGTCTGCGATTTTCTCAAAGATATAAACAAAGAGTCTACGTGAAATTTTGTGCAAGTTTCGGCAAGCATACAACGACCAGGCAATGAGTCGTACGCAATGTTTCTAGTGGCACAGGTGCTTCGGATGTAGATGAACATCCCTGGAAGACCTGCCACGAGCGTCATTCCTGGAAATGCGGTATTGTGCAACCCCCAGGACCAGACTGTCAACTGAGAGTTCTACTGTGGCGATTTGACAAGTTGGATGGAGGTCATTCAGTCAATGCGACAGTATCGGATCTGTAGTGCGTGAAGAATTGGATTCTTCGGTACTATGTCACCGAACGATCCTGAATCGGGAATTTCGCGCCGAAAACAAAAATTAGTGACAGGTCAAAGGGCTTTGAGTTTATATATCTTTTGAGAATAATATTTTCATCTGAATTGTTCTAGGTTGAATATTAATCATGACATTGTCACGAGGATAATTCATATATTTTTAAAAAATTGTATGCTCGATATATCGTTCAAGTAGTAAATGCATAACTAAATAACAATAAAGAGAGAATGAAATAATTTTTGTGCCTATCTCCGTACACCCCTACCCCAACGCACACATACGAACTTACACACACTCTGATGAAGAGAGAGCCATAATATCCCAGAAGCAGCTATAAGACTATATCTATATCTGTTTCTCTATAAATGTTCTGAAAACCTCTCACAACCTTGAATTTGTTATCTCATGTTGTCTAATATCTATCTATCTATCTATCTATCTATCTATCTATCTATCTATCTATCTATCTATCTATCTATCTATCTATCTATCTATATCTATCTATCTATCTATATATATATATATATATATATATATATTATATATATATATATATATATATATATATATATATATATACAAAACAAAGAATGGAACAAAGAGCTAACAGGCGACAACAAGACATTTGGACAGTTAGACGATACAAAAAGGACGCAAAAACGGAGAAATGGTACACAATTACAAATACAAACGCATATACATATATGCGCATACTTACACATATATACTTATATATACACATATATACTTACACATATATATGCATTAGAATATATATACATTTGTATATACGTATATATATATATATATATATTATATATATATATATATATATATATATATATATATATATGTAATGATCTAATTATCGTAATTTTCTTTATAATTATTAGATATTAACTTTAAGTTTATTCGTAAGAATTTACTTAGCGATAGATATGTTGTTTGATAGCAAGTATACTAGTTGTCTGAAGTTAGGTTTATGTATATACATGTATTAATAGCATTAATTGTAGTTTTAAATTTCTTATAATTATTATTTTAACTTATCTATTGTCTTTTTAAATTGATATTTGCTAGATTTATTATTCCCATTGATAAATATATTTATAGAATTTATTTGATACTATATAACTACGAATTGGTTATTTCTTTAAGTATTTTAAATATAACATTTCTGAAAGTTATTATTTAGCCAACGAGATATAAAGATAGTTAATTTGATATAGCGTTCGTTTAAGATTGTTTGTTTGTTTTTTGAAATTAGCTATTTCATCTATAAATATGAAAAGTTAATTTATTAGGTCTTTATTGTATGTGCATATATATATTTATAGAGATTAGTTTAGATCTTAATTATAATATTTATATACATTTATATATTTTCATTGATAATTTATATATTATTTGAATTTTATATTTTTAGTAATATAATAGTTTTTTTGTAAAATATTTATGTAATTAGATAATGACTATTACCGATATTAGATTATTGGTGGGTTTCTTACCATAAAAATTAATACTTAAAAATTAAAATTAATATTTAACATTATAATTGATGTTTTCATTTAATCGTTAAGTTTCTAGTTTGATAATAGAGTTTTTTTATAAGTAAAATTACTATATGATTTATTTCTTTAAAATATTGTTTAAATATTTCTGTTTACTTTTTAAAATATTACAATTAACCTGAAGATTGACTGTAACCAAAATTCGAATTATTAATTGAATTTAAATTATTGTTATTCGAATTGGTTACGGGCATTAAACGATCGTAGTGTTTTTACTATTTATCTTATATTAAACTTTTAATACTTTTTGATAGTTATTTAATTTACAAATATATATATATATATATATATATATACATATATGTATATATTAGGTGTATATATATATATATATATACACACTTACATACATACATACATATATACATACATACACACACACACACACACCACACACACACATATATATATATATATTATATATATATATATATATATATATGTATACATATATACAGGTTGGGCCAAAATCCCACAGGTGTTTCAATATTCAATAACTTGAATTTTCTGTTTTAAATCTGCAATGCCCCAGTATCAATATCAGTATATACCGCCCCCTGTTACAAAAGTGCTCTGACAACTGTCAGGTGACCACGATCGCATCACCTATATAGTGGGATTTAACACGCAGAAAAGTAAGCACCCCAATAAGATCCTTTGGCTGCCCCACACATTTCATCGAACGTCAAAACCTGCCTAAGATGAGCCTACCAGTAACTAGAAGGTCATTATTTCAAACAGTCCCACAGGTGTAACGGATTTTTCAATAAACATATCTTAAGGTTGTCATTCAATTGTGCTAATAGTGTAACAAAGTTATTAGTTAACGCCCCAGCACCTCGCATAGAAGAAGCATGCTCATGTAGGGGTAAAAACAACAAAGTGAAAGCGAAAACAGGACATATAGTTGGAAATATGATGCAACATCGCAGAGTTCCTTTGAGGCTAAGCTAAGTAACTAGAGATCCTATTTTAGGGTCTCAGAGAAGCGCGACTACGTGACGATTTAAAGATGAGGGAACGCTATACAAGACAAACTATAAGTTGCTGAAAATAACTGGGTCATACTTCATCGGAAGCAGATGATGAAACCTTAGTTTGGCCGAAAGGCCAACGATCCTTAAAAATTCAGGCCATACAGGTCTCTTCTTGAATACAAAATATAAAATTTTAGTTGAAATCCTCACAATAGAAATTCGTTACGGAATGTAGACACCACGTTTGTGGATTAGTGACCAGTAAAAACATTGAGAAACTGAACCCTTTCGGTCACGTGTGAAATGAATGATATTTGAAATCAATTTCCATGAGGAGATGTTGGCGAATTGGTAATCTAAATGTTATAGCTTCGCTTTTATATGCTTTCTTTAATCGGTTTTTATTGCTTTAAATACAATGTCAGTTTTAAATACAAGTCGTTTAGTAATTAATTGGTTTTGTAATTAATGGAGGCGCTTAGAGAGGCGGCACTTTATTTTTGTATAACTTTCATTATATTGTATGCATAAATAAGAATTTCTGTCTGTATAAAATTATGTGGTAATTCTTGATAAGAATATAGTTTGTTTCTTATCAAGGATTAATGAACAATCTTTGTTTACAGATTAGAATATCCTAGTAGTAACGCATTACGTTGATAACATGAACGGTAGAATAAAGCATGCAACAAATTTATTTCGACGTATTACATGTTGACAACAACTAATATACACGAGTGCAAAATATTTGCAGATCGACAATAGTGACATTCTGATATAGAAGAACAAAATGCCATGAGTATTTTCTTTCAAACACATCTGAAAATATATGTAAAATACTCCAAAAATACATTGCCGCATGTGATATGTTACGGGTTGACTTGACAAATATAGGCAATGAGATATTTGTTAACTCAACCATAACATTTTTGTAAGACATGCTTCAAAAGTTGCAATTTATATTTCAAACTTATATGTCATATCATAAACTACCCTAAAATATAAATAAGATATAGCACAGTATGTAAATTTCTACTATTACTGTTCAGGGTAACAAATGTACGGTTTGTAGAGTTGCACATCACATTTTTCTTAAACATGTCATTTGTTTCCCCAACTAGTGCAACTTCTCCTGATCCACTGTGCGTCCACATTCAAGTAGACTACCATGCAACCATTGTACCGAATGTTTTACCGTCATTTAGCATCTGTATGATAATAATAATATATAATAATAGTAATAGAAAAAAACAACAGCAAAAACAACAACATCAACAACAATAACAACATCAACAACAACAACAACAACAACAACAACAATAATAATAATAATAATAATAATAATAATAATAATAATAATAATAATAATAATAATAACAACAATAATAGTCCTTTCTACTTAAAGGCACAAGGCCGGAAATCTTGGCGGAGGGGGCTAGTCGATTACATCGACCTCAGTGCTTCACTACTGCTTAATCTCCTGAGTCCGAAATGATGAAAAGGCAAAGTCGGCGGAATTTGAACGCAGACTGTAAGGACGGACGAAATACCGCTAAGCATTTCACCCGGCGTGCTAACGATTCTGCCAGCTCGCCGCCTTAATAGTAACAACAACAACAACAATAATAATAATAACAACAACAATAGACTGCATTACCAAGAAAAAGAGGGGGAAGAGGACTTATTGGATGTGAACACAGAGAAAAAGATGGCTGTGGATGACTAAAAGTGATTTAAAACCGGAAACGGAGGCTCTAATCTGTGCTACCCAAGAGCAAGCACTAAGAACAAACTACATAAAATACAGAATAGACAACACAGCAGACAGTGATAAGTGCAGAATCTGCGAACAAAACGGTGAAACCGTATGGCATATTACCAGCCAATATACGCCACTACAATATAGCCACTGGAAACTCTGCAACATGTATGGACTTGACAGGACCAAAAATTGGTGCGACCACAAACCTGAAGGTATCGTCGAAAATAGAAATGCAAAGATCCTGTGGGATTTTATGATTCAGCGCGACCACGAGATAGAGAATAGGAAGCCGGATGTAGTCTTAACTGAGAAAGAAAACAAACTATGCTGGATCATAGATATAGCATGCCCGGCTGAAAACATGGTATGCGATAAGGAAAAAAAGAAAAGTTGAGAGATATGACAGGTTAGCTTGGGGAGTTATGCAGTTGTGGTTGATGAAAAAAGGTAGCAGTAGTAACAATAATGGTCGGAGCCCTCGGAAGAGTGAGTAAAAATATCGAGAAGTACATGGAACAAATAGGGGCTGCAATAAGGGTGGAGCACTTGCAGAAAACAGCACAGCTTGGAACCGCTCGAATACTCCGGAAGATGCTCGAAAAGTAAGAGGTGTTACCTTAGTTCACTGGTAATGAACAGCTGACACTCTAGTACATCTGCAGCGTTAGAAGCTGTGCAAAGGCAATAATAATAATAATAATAATAATAATAATAATAATAATAATAATAATAATAATAATAATAATAATAATAATAATAATAATGATAATGATACTACTACTACTTCTACTACTACTACTACTACTACTACTACTACTACTACTACTACTACTAATAATAATAATAATAATAATAATAATAATAATAATAATAATGATAATAATAATAATGATAATAATAATAATAATAATAATAATAATAATAATAATAATAATAATAATAATAAGAAGAAGAAGAAGAAGAAGAAGAAGAAGAAGAAGAAGAAGAAGAAGAAAGAAGAAGAAGAAGAAAAATAAGATGGTAATAATAGCCCCGCGCTGAATAACAACACGGATGTGATACACCGGTCTTCCCATTCAAAAACAAATCTAATCCAATAACATCGATGGAATTAGATAAAGGAATCTGCTGAAGACTTGAAGGAAGGGGTCTTTTAACGAAAATAATAAAACAAAACTTAAATTTTACTGCCATACAAAGCACATTTTCTCCTATGCACGATGTCTCAGTGAAACATGTGTGAAACACACACACGAATTCAACACCGAAAAGTATACAAATTATGAAATAGAAATGGAACAATACTATAAGTGCATAAATTGAGTAATTACGCATACACTCGAATATCTACACAATCATATATACATTTTGATACTCATAGGACTACACATACATATCAATGTTTACACAACTACGTGAGATTTACAGGACAAACACTCATGCACGTGAAAACGAGGCAAAAACAAATACAAAACATTTCATTTTTTTATTTTCATTTTTCGAACTAACACAAAGTGAACCATTCATAAGTTTAAAAATACCACCATAAGCTATGCTCGGAGATATATCTATCAACAAAAAAAAATACATATGAATAAGGATCTGTTAGCCATAAGAACTACATTACGAGCAACGTTTACATGCAGAGAACTCGGTGAGGGTGTTGTCTCAAAAAATTGACCCTAAACAGACAAATCCGTCCCCTGATGTCAACGTCGAAGCTCGTCATACTTCAATGATAACAAAGCAAAATACAAACCAGATTAGTCGTCGACCGGATCACAAAGGGCCACACACTCGATATAGATATGTTAGCCTTAAGAAGCTACGTTATGAGCAATGTTTAAATGCAGAGAACTCGGAGACTGTGTTGTCTTCTCAAAAAATTAACCCTCAACAGACAGATCCGTCCCCTTATGTCAACGTCGAAGCTCGTCATGCTTCACTGTTAACAAAGCAAAATACAAATCGGAATGGTCATTGACCGAATTACAAAGGACCACGTACTCGAATTTTGAACCAGATTCGATACGAGAAATCAGCTACTGCTTCAGATCTTCCCGACACACAGGAGCTGGACGTACCCTACAACCGGAATATTCCTACAGATGGCCATCCATACTCGTCATCAAATAATCAAAAGAAAAATAATGAAAATGGTCTAGGGAAGATAATAAAGAAGTTCTTACGGCCTGCTACCATGCTATATATTTCCCCATAAATAAATTTAATACTGTACAATCCTACTTAAACTGGAGAAAGAAACACCCTGAAGTAAGACCTTACATGGACAGTAACAAACTTGCCAACGTCAGAAAAAAAATTAAGAAAAAAAATTCAGTTTTACCAAATTAAACAAGAAGTGACAGATAAATAGAACGAAGCTGCAGCTAAATAATTATAAACCAGCCCAGGGCTGATGAAAACGTAGTAATGGTTGAAAGAGTTAATGTAATTGATAAGCAAAGTGAAATACTCTCTGAAGCAACCATAAACACTAAGGCAGATGAAAATTAAATAGATGAAGAACGTCACACAGAAATTGACCCAACAGAACTACATGATCTAATCAAATCTTGATTGAATGGCTGAAAATTAAAGAAACCAGCATGAATGAACGCGGCACTCTCCCAAAAATTCGCAATTCTAAACAAAACCTGAAAATAATTGATAAAATCCGCCTTGCACTTAAGGATATAATTTGAGCTAATGATGTTGATATCACAGATCTCAACCACCTGTACTATGCATCCGCGAAAATCTCAACGATTCTATGTGGTGAAAAGATTAGAAAACGACATCATTCCCACAAAATGCCTTCTTGGCAAGAGCGTATTCAACATCAAATTAAGCTACTTAGGTCTGACAGAATATTTGAAAAACCTTAAGTTTGACAAGACTACCAAATCCTCAAAAACCCGAAAATTAAAGAACAAATACATGACAACCATACTTGACATTGATGCCGCCATAGAAACCATCAAGGAAAAGGTATGTGCTAAAGCTGCCCGCATAGCAAGGTATGAAAAGCGCGTTAGATTCTTCAAGGACAACAACATGTTCAAAAATATCCCCCAAAACCTTTACAGGAAGATAGGGAAAACACCAGTTACGGTAAATTCTGTCCCATCAAAAGAAGAAAGGCAGGAATCTTGGATTAAAATTTGGTAGAAGAAAAAACACAACAAAAAAGGCCACTTGGATAGCTAGAATATCTACAACTGCACTCAGAAGGTCAAGCAAATGGAAGTCACCAGGAAAGGCTAAAATTCCTAAATTCTGGTTGAATGCCCTCCCAGAGAGCCATGGACTGCTAACAGAACTTTACAACGATGTTTTACAATATCCTAGTATGATGCCTTCTTGGCTAGTTAATGGTTTAATATTCCTACTTCCAAAAAATGAAGAAACAAATCAACCAAAAACTTATAGACCCCAACCTGCTTAACAACAATATATAAAGTCCTAACAGCTGTCCTGGCTGAATATACCTATAGTTTTTTAATAGAAAGTAGCATATTCCCTAATGAGCAAAAAGGATGTTAACACGGATCTTATGGTTGTAAAGACCAGCTACTCATCAATAAGATGATCATAGAAGATTGTCACAAACGACATAAAAACTTGTCAACAGCCTGGATAGACTATAAAAAAGCTTTTGATAGCGTACCAGATAGCTGGATTAAGAAATATCTGAAAATGTATAAAATGGCGTCTATTCTGCGAAACATTTTGTTTGTAAGTATGAGATCATGGAGAACCACACTAACTTTGAACAGTGACAATGAATCTCTAAATGCTGGAGATGTTAGAATTTCATGTGGCATTTTACAGGGTCACTCACTATCACTACTCCTCTTTTGTCTAGCCTTAATACCTCACTCAAAATTGATCAATGATGCACAGTACATTTATAAAATGTTTATTAAAAATGTAAATCATCTCATTTACATAGATGATTTAAAACTCTGCAAAAAATGACCAACAACTCAAGGGCTTACTAGCGATTGTTAAACAATTCAGTGATGAGATCAAGATGCAATTAGGCTTCGATAAATGTGCAAAAGCTACCTTTATCAAAGGAAAAATAACAGAAACAACTAACGTTAACATTGTCCAGCAGAATGTCATAAAAGATTTAGAACCAGCGGAGATCTACAAATAACTAAGGGTACATGAAGGGGACGGATTCAAGCATTTAGTGATGAGAGAAAGGATCAGAAGTGAATGTTATCGCAGGGTGAGAGCAATACTTAAGACAGAACTGAATGTAAGAAACAGGATCGAAGTGATTAATGCATTAGCCATACCAGTCGTGACTTACAGTTTCAATATCATTAACTCGTCAATTACTGAAATATGTAATCTTGACAGGAAAATACGAAAACTGTTGACAATGCATAGAATGCACCACCCTAAGGAAGATATAGAACGACTTTACCTGCCAAGAATAGAGGTAGGCCGTGGACTTTTACAACTGGCATTAACAATAAAGATTGCCGCAATTGGCCTAAACACCTACCTGAAAATCTCTGAGGACTGGATGTCAAAACATGTCTCAAAACATGAAAACAAGAAAGCATCATACTCAGTAACAAAACAGGCAAAGGAATATCTAAGTGAATTCCAAATACAACAAATTCCGGAATTAGACATACAAGAACCAAGCGCAGAAAAAGCTAAGCGCATGAAAACCCGTGCTAAAACTGCTACCTTAAATATTCTGACTGATAAATGGCAAGAAAAACCTCTCAATGGCAAATACCTAAGGAGAGCGAATAATGCCGATGGTGACAAAGCGCTTACCCATCTAATGGCTTCTGACTTAAAATCTCAAACAGAAGTGTTTATCATAGCAGCCCAAGATCAGTGCCTACCTGCAAGGCACTACCAGGCCAACATATTAAAGAGCGACAGCTTCCCAACATGTCGTGTATGTCAACTAAATTAAACTATTGATCATGTTGTCTCCATATGCAGTTTTCCGGCGCCTACAGAGTATTTCAACAGGCATGATAGAGCTTCACAATATATTCACTGGGTAATTTGCAAAAACCTGGATTTGCTCCATTATAAAAGCTGGTGGCAACACAAAACACCTCCAGTGCTTGAACATGATCACATCTCACTCCTTTGAAATTTCACCATTCAAACTGACAGAAAGATAGATGCAAATAGGCCAGACATCATATTGAAAGACTTCATAAAAAAATCCTGCCTCCTCATTGATATGACTGCCCCAATCGATATAAACGTATTTGTCAAGACCTACCAAAAACTGAGCAAGTATAAAGATTTCCCCAAGACACCTGATGAATGCTGGAGAGTATAGCACCCGAAGCGTTGGGTTAACAACAAACAAGATAAGGACAAATATCCGTCAAATGTAAATAATGTAAATAATGAACTATAAAGTTCTTGAAGTAGAAAGTAGTAAAATGTGGAACCTAAAACAATACCTGCTGTTATAGGTGCCCTGGGAATGATAGCAAAAGGGGCTGACTTCTACCTAGCTCAGATACCAGGAAATCCCAAAATGGCAAAAATTCAAGAGATAGTTCCTATGAGAACTACCCATATCCAACGCAAAATACTTTCTACGTAACCACAAATGTTAAAACAGGCACATAATTTTCTTGTGATTTCTTAAACATTCTCTAGAACAACACAATGTACAAAACCAAATATATGGCACCCTAGGCATAACACCAACATGAACTTCGAACTTGTTTTCTCGTGAGGTCACTGGGTGAGACTTAGAGCCAACTTGTACAAATGCAAAGCAAAGTCAAACGTAAAATAATAATAATAATAATAATAATAATAATAATAATAATAATAGTAATAATAATAATAGTAATAATAATAGTAATAGTAATAGTAATAAATACTTTCTAATTGATATATCAATACCAGCAGATGACAACGTTTCTCTAAAAGAAATGGAGAAAATTTCAAAATACAAAGACCTGGAAATAGAGTTAACTCGGATGTGGAATCTAAAA
Source organism: Octopus sinensis (assembly GCF_006345805.1). Lineage (NCBI taxonomy): Eukaryota > Metazoa > Mollusca > Cephalopoda > Octopoda > Octopodidae > Octopus > Octopus sinensis. Next base: position 110,627,419 of record NC_042998.1, read on the forward strand.
ACAGAAACAATTCCTATCATAGTAGGCGCATTACGTATGATAAAAAAATATTCTGACAAATACATAACAAAAACACCAGGACTTACAAATATATATAACATACAGAAAATTGCACTACTTGGCAGAACACATCCTACGCAATACAGTAACCATAAGAGCATCAAAGCAAACCATAGTACATACCCAAGGCACACAGAGCTGCGCTCGGTAGTGAAGTAAAAGCACGTTATAAGAGTAAAACTACTGAATGATAATAATGATAATAATAATAATAATAATAATAATAATAATAATAATAATAATAATAATAATAATAATAATAATAATAATAATAACAATAATAATAGTAATAATGATGATGATGATGATGATGATGATAATAATAATAATAATAATAATAATAATATAATAATAATAATAATAATAATAATAATAATAATAATAATCCTTTCTATTATAGGCACAAGGCCGTAAATTTTGGGAGAGGAGGCTAGTCGATTACATCGACCCTCAGTGAGTAACTTGTGATTATTTCATCTGCCCCTCGGCAGAATTTAAACTCAGAATGTAAAGACGGACGAAATAATAATAGGGTCCAAAACTGCCATCGAAACCCTAAAACAGCGTGTGCGAGATAAAACACTAAAGGTGTAGCGTTACACTGATCACATATCCCAGTTCTGGAGAAACCTGTTATTCTCAAATAACCAGAGGCAGTTTTTGTAGGCCTTAGGAGGCAATTCAGAAGATAATACACCTCCTGAAGCAGAAGAAATCCGCCACTTTTGAAATAACATCGGGGGGCAAGAAGTTTCGCACAATTACCGTGCTGAGTGGATTCATTCCGTTAGATCCGAACCCCATCACCCGGAGGCTCGTCGACAAAACCATGTACGCATAACAACAGAAGATCCCATTGCACAAATATCAAAACTGCTAAACTGGAAAGTGGCTGGACCAGACGGAATTCAAGGCGACTGGCTCAAGTGGTTTAGGTCAATACACAAGAGAATTGCGTTGCAATTAGACAATAGCCTTCAGGGCAGTGCAGTTCCGGAGTGGATGGTAGAGGGAAGAGCAACATTGTTAAGGAATAATCGGTGGAAGGGCAATGAAGTTGGTAATTACCGACCCATTGCTTGTGATAACCTCCTATGGAAAATATTAACAAGTACCCTCGCAGGGAAAATATATATGTTCCTTGCGGAAAAACAATCTACTGCCAGTAGAACAAAAGGGGTGCCGAAAAGGATCCGTGGGTACCAAGGACCACCTTGTGATAGACAAGGTTATAATTAACTTATGCATGGCCTGGAGAGACTTCAAAAAGTTTTACGTCATGTTGCCTCATTCGTGGAATTTGGAAACACTCGACATGTGTGGAACACCTGAGAATGTGGTGTGCACTAATTAAGACGTGCATGCCTAGTTGGAAAACACGTCTTTCCTGTAACAACCAGCACTTAGACGAGGTAACAATTAAAAGTGGTAGCTTCTAAGGAGAATCTTGTTCACCGCTGTTATTTGTTAAAGCCTTGATCCCACTTTCTGTAATCCTACACAAAATCAACGTGTACTATGAGCTGCGAAAGAATGGGCGTCGCACAACTTAAGGAACCTTGTGACTGCCATCAACATATGAGCTGTTGCTGTCGTCGGCTATAGTTCCCCATTCTGAAATGGACACAAGCGGAGATAGAGTAACACGATCGCACTACCCGAAAAATAATGACAATGCATGGTGCCCTCCAACGTAAGGAAAATGTACACAGGCTCCACATGATGAGTGGTAAAGTTGGACGTGGGCTGATTAGCATACGGGAATGCATCATCAGTGAAAGAAGAAACGTGGCAGAATATTTGGTAAACAGCAAGCAAGACCTGCTACTGTATGCTGCTAGTGAAGAAAGAGTTAACAAAAATGGGGTTGAGAGTGCTCATGAATTCCGATCAGGAACAACCGACTCCGTATGGAGTTACATGGTCCGTTCCACTGTGAAACCAACAAATTAAAAGACCAGGAAGCATCATGGAAGTGGCTCAACAAGGGTGGCCTAAAAATAGAATACTGAAAGCCTAATCATTGCTGCCCAGGACCGAGCATTGAATACCAGCTTAGTGAAAAAGAATGTATACCACACAATTGCAACGGATCTCTACACTTGTCTGGTCTGCATAATGTGTGAGAAGGGGGTCGAGGTCTTACGTCATCATAGTCCACACTTCTTCCATTACGGTGGTTAAACAATTACGATACTTCGTAGCATTAGTCTTTATTAAATACAGAGCAAATGTAGCGAAAAATAGCAGTAAACACAAATCTATATAATTAGTTCGTATGTACGTTTCTTCATTATGGATGCTTTGAACTTTGCATTAGATGTTGCAAATGCATTTGGATGCTTAACCTGAGCTGGTCATCATTTATAGAGAACTAAGATCAAGTGTTAGATAAATTGCGAGGCAATTTTGATATTTCCCAGGGAAATAGAGAGTAGTTGATGTAGGAAATAGGGGTTAAGAAGCAAGAGTGAATGAGAGTGAAAGAGAAACAGAAAAGGCAAATATAGTATAATGAAAACAAAAGAAGATACACAAAAAAGGAAGAGAGAAAGAAAGAGAAAAACAGGAAGAATGGAATAAAGAAAGAAAGAAGAAAAAGAAAGAAATGAAGATAGTTCTACTCAGGGAATTTTAAAATGAAAAACATGAGACCTTTTGGTATTCTCTTCTCTTAAATTCTGGCCTTCCTTTAGTATGTCTGTTGTTTTACATCGATGTATACACACACACACACACACACACACTTACATACATATATATATATATATATTTATATACCGGAGTAAACACATAAATGTGAAACAAGGTGGAAAAAAGAGTACTCAAATACCAGTGGTAGAGTAATATGCTTTATTTTAAGCAGCAGAAAATTCAACAAAATCTGTTACTCTGAGTTTCTCGTTGCCGTTCATCAGACAGTTTTTGCTAGAATGGAACTTATATATCAATTCAATCTATACTCTTACAAACGCTACACCTTTAAAAAGAAATGGACTTGTTTGATTGGCCCTTTAGAAAAAACGGTCAATCTTCGAGCGATAAACAAAAAGGTCAAAAATATATGTATATATATATAAAAAAACTTATAAAAATTATAAAATCCGAGGAAAAAACCGAGGAAAAAACCTATTGACGTTAATGAAGACAGTGCAAATTAATGCATAGAAATTAAACCTGTTATAAATAATGCAATACATATTTATATTAAAATCTACATATATATATCAACATACACAAAAGGATGCGCGTAAACGCCATACATACATATACAGACGTATGAATATGAATCTAAATATACACATAAAAGCATACCACTGGTATTTGAGTACTCTTTTTTCCACCTTGTTTCACATTTATGTGTTTACTCCGGTGTAACCCGCTCCTTGTAAAAGTTTGAGCGACTCTGCACAAGTAGGAAGAACAAACAGCTGAAAAAGATGGAACTTTACCCGCTGGATTTTTCTCAGAAAAATATACCTATCCCTGCACGGAAACCATATCTCAAAAGTCTTATAGAGAAAACGGAAGAGTTTATTAGAAGACTGAGATGGAAAGCCTTCTTCTTTGATAATAAACAGAAAATAGAAGGAAACAAATATGGATTTAAATCTCCCAGAAACCCGCCACCGATTCCGGAATTAGAAGCCTTCGAGAAAGACCTTTTCGAGCTTATTAGGAAAATTAAATTCCGCAAATATACCAACCAATTGCAGACAAATATGAGAGAAAAAATTAAGGAGATTAACGACTCGAATAAGATCTTCGTTAACTCTGACATGACAAGGAACTTATATGCACTTGATAAGGACGTTTATAAACGCCTGATTTCGAATAGTGTCACGGACACATACAAAAAAGACTACACGAATATATACAAAATGGTGAACTTAGAAGCAAGAGGAATAGCTAACGATCTTAAGATTAGCGATAGGATTGAATACCTTTCACCACGACCAGCTTTTATTACTCTGAAAGACCATAAAGCCAATTTTAGTAGAAACCCCAAATGTAGATTGATAAATCCGGCTAAAACTGAGATAGGAATTATTAGCAAAAATATTTTGGACCGTATTTTAGTTAAGTTAGATAGTGAAGTAGACTTGAGAATTTGGAAGAATAGTAAGTCAGTTATAGAGTGGTTTAAAGGTATTAGCTATAAGAATAATTGTAGTTTCACACAATTCGACATTATTGACTTTTACCCGTCAATATCTAGGACGTTGCTCCTAAGGGCATTGGACTTCGCCAAGCAGTATGTCAACATCGATAGCTCGGAAATTGAAATTATTATGCATGCGAGGAAATCGCTTCTTTTTTTCGAGGATTCCACCTGGATTAAGAAGACTGAGGATTCTCTTTTCGATGTACCGATGGGGGCATACGACGGGGCTGAGTTATGTATGCTCATAGGAGCCTTTATTCTCCATAATCTAAAAATAGAATTCCCATTTATAGATGCAGGTTTATATAGGGATGACGGCCTTATAGCCACGCATAATCTAAACGGCTATGAATCAGATAGACTTAGGAAGGACCTTATAGCTTTCTTTCAAAGGATAGGCTTACGGATTACGATAGATGCTAACCTGAATAGTGTAGATTTTTTAGACGTAAATTTTAATGTAAGATCGGATAGATTTAAACCTTTCCGTAAGCCCAATGAAAAGCTATCGTATATTAGCAAAGATTCGAACCATCCACCAGTTATCCTTAGCAACTTAGTCAGCAATGTAGGTAGAAGAATATCTTCAATTTCTTCGGACGAGGCAGCATTCCATAATGCTGCACCTTATTACAATAGCGCATTAAAGAATAGTGGATTCTCGGAGAAGATTCAGTTCAACCAGCTTAATGCTAATAATAATGCTGCACGAAGAACTAGGACCAGGAAAGTTTTGTGGTTCAACCCGGCTTTCAATTTGGCCGTAAAGACTAATATAGGTAAGGAATTTTTGAGATTAGTCTCTAAGCATTTTAAGCAGGGTCATAAATTCTACAGAATATTTAATAGAAGAACCCTGAAGGTTAGCTATTCTTGTTGCAGAAATTTCGCCTCTTACATTAGCCAACATAATAGGAAGCTAATTGAGATTAGACATGGTGCCGAGCCCATCAAGAAATGTAATTTCAAAAACGAAAGCTCCTGTCCGTTAGAAGGGAAATGTCTAGTGAAAGGAGTAGTTTATAGAGCCAAGGTGCAAGTGGAAGGCTCATCGGAATACAAGACATACACAGGGGCTTCAGAAAATTCATTTAAAACAAGATTTTATTCTCATAAAAATTCTTTTAAATACCCAGAGAATAGGAAGAAAACCAGCCTAGCAAAATATGTCTGGGAACTAAAAGAAAAGGAAGCCCCACCTTTCAACGTGACATGGAGCATTCTGGACAGGGCGGCACCATACAGGCATGGAGCTTACAAATATAATTTCAAGTGCAGACTTTGCCTATTAGAAAAAATGTACATCTTATTCAAAGACAATAATTCTTTGAATCAAAGAAGTGAGTTAATGAACTTATGTAGGCACGCGGCTAAATTTAAAATGTCGAATATAAATATACCATATGGATAGAGTATATATTTTGTATTTTTGATTTTTGATTTTGATTTTGACTCTTGAGCGCTACGATGGATTTTGATTCTGTTTCCAAGCTGCGCGGATCTTAATCCGTATAGCAAAGTCTTATGTTTCTACATATATATTAGGAAAAACCTACAAACTTTGTTTTCATGTTATTGTATTGCATAGGATTACCTTGATTATTTATATTACCTTGATTATTTATAAATGGCCCAAAATAGGATGTTATATTTTATTTTATATGTCTTTCGTATATATTTTTATTAATGCACCCATTTTTAAAAGCAATGTTTTTTAAAAAAAAGCAATGTTGTCAAAATTAGAATGTTTATATAAGTATGTGTATAGCAAAGCATATGTATTTGTAACCATGCGTATCTGTGTATGTGTAAGTGAAAGTATGCTTGTGCTTAAGCACACATATACACGACGGTATGTATATGTATCCATTCAAACTTGTGTATGTATACTGGTCTCTATAGATGCCAATAACATCGTTACAAGTTTTTTCACCACCCCTCCTTCGTTCCTTTTTCTCTCTTTCCCTTTCTTTCGTTCCCCCTCCTTGCTCAGTATATGAGAATTGCTACATAGATGAATTTTAGCTTGCGTGCGAGACGGTTTGCGTGAATATATGTACACATGCTTTTATGTGTATATTTAGATTCATATTCATACGTCTGTATATGTATGTATGGCGTTTACGCGCATCCTTTTGTGTATGTTGATATATATATATGTAGATTTTAATATAAATATGTATTGCAGTATTTATAACAGGTTTAATTTCTATGCATTAATTTGCACTGTCTTCATTAACGTCAATAGGTTTTTTTCCTCGGTTTTTTCCTCGGATTTTATAATTTTTATAAGTTTTTTTATATATATATACATATATTTTTGACCTTTTTGTTTATCGCTCGAAGATTGACCGTTTTTTTCTAAAGGGCCAATCAAACAAGTCCATTTCTTTTTAAAGGTGTAGCGTTTGTAAGAGTATAGATTGAATTGATATATAAGTTCCATTCTAGCAAAAACTGTCTGATGAACGGCAACGAGAAACTCAGAGTAACAGATTTTGTTGACTTTTCTGCTGCTTAAAATAAAGTATATATTTATATATATATATATATATATATATATTATATATATATATATATATATATATATATGTGTGTGTGTGTGTGTGGTGTGTGTGTGTGTGACCATAATTGAACACAAACAAATATGAAATATGAGTGTTTAGAGATAGTTCTTTGAGACACATTTTGTGCATGACTTTAATCTGCGGGGTTTTTTTTTTGCTTAACATTTATCCACTTATCAACTCTCTATGTGTGACTGATATCTCTACTTTTCCTATTTGGTGTCAAAATCGGCAGCGAAATACAAATAACGAGATTATTGTGTCAAAATCTATATATACATATATATATATATGTATGTATGTGTGTGTGTGTGTGTGGTGTGTGTGTGTGTGTGTGTGTGTGTGTGTGTATACTATAAAGTATTATTATGTATGTATCATATATGATATATGTTTTGCCAACAACTTGCACATGCAAGTGCTAGCAGTCGAGAATTCCGCATACCGGAAACCAGTAAATGTATAGGATCATCAGGAGAGAATGCGTGACGTTTCGGGGCGTACCTCTCGACGGCATCAATGCGCCCCGGTCTCCCCTCACTGATATGAGGCCCCATTTGCTAGATCAACTTAGTTATCAAATAGGGCTCAATATTCTTCTAGCCATCGCTCATCGTTTGTTTTTAAACAAATCCAGTCGCTAGCCTTTTCCACTGTAGTTTGGATATCGGTCATGGTGGTATTTACTTTACGATGAGCTAGTGTTATTTAATTTGTGAACAGTTTTGCTGTCGTTTGTTTATGAAGTTTGATTTCTTTATCCATCAGTTGCTCTATCAATAATAGAGGAACGAAAATAAAACTTTGGAAACAGCCTAAAGGGAGATAATTGAGAAAGACTTGAATTCAACGTAAGATCGTAATCATGTAAAATAAATATGACAAATAATCCAGAATCCTTGTCCAGTACAAGATCGATCTCAAAATATAATCAGTTAGTGCCAGTCACGAGGCCAAACAGCCTTGAAAGTTTCATCCGAATCCACACACACACACACATATATATAGATAGATAGATGTTGACACCATAATCTCGTTATTTGTATTTCACTGCCGATTTTGACACCAAATATGAAAAGTAGAGATATCAGTCACACACAGAGAGTTGATAAGTGGATAAATGTAAAGCAAAAAAAAAAAAAACCAAAAAAAAAAACCCACAGATTAAAGTTATGCACAAAATGTGTCTCAAAGTACTATCTCTAAACACTGAATTACAACTTAGCATTTCATATTTGTTTGTGCTCAATTATGGTCATGAGTGCCTGTTTGATTTCATCTAAATCTATTTTAGAAACAATGTTCCAAGATAATAGGTATTACTGATAATATATGCGCTTATTTAATAAAACTCACAATAAAAATTATTTTAAATATATTTGAAACGAGCGAAAGAGAATAGAACAATATCCAATTTACTTTGCGCGTATGGCGTAATGTGATTTTAATTTTATTTTTTCATCTCTTAGAAACTCGAAGGCAGATGCAAATGAGGAAGAAAGGAACCATCGAACCGGAAACTTTGCTCGGATGTTTGCAGGCAAACAGTAGAGGAGTCTGAGGTTATCGTGATGTTATATTGGGCGATAGATTATATCTACCACCCCGTCTGTGTCAATGCACGATTTAAGCAAAGAATGTAAAGTGCCAGAAGAAACTGCGTAAGACGTCTCATCTAACGCGCGAACGTTTTGTGCAGTTCGTTACTCTGCATATTATTTGTCCACTCTAGAAAGATCAAAGCTATAGTAAATCTTGAAGGGATTTCAACACAGAGTGAAAAGTGTCACACGTGATACGTAACATATTTCTTCCGACGTTCTAATGGCGCTGTCATATGTGTGCGTGTGAAGAATATATGAAGATATGAAATTTACGATTGTGAATGTTAAGAAAACCCTAATAGTTTATATATTCTTATTCAACACATACATACATACACACATACATAGATACAAATATACATACATACATACATACACACATTCATAGATACAAACATAGATACATACATAGATACATACATAATACATGCATACATACATACACGGTGGAAGTCAAACTCGACTGCGTAAGTCTACTTTATATACTCAGTAAATCCGCGCAGACTCTCCGACAACCCAAGGGTCTCCTGTGTATGAATTAGATGTGAGTGGATAAATTGTTTCATAGCATTAAACCCATTTTCAGCGCAATCAGCTATAAAACTAATGTCGCAACAGAAGTTGAGATGAGCAGAAACCAAACCGCATTACAGGTTTCATTTATATGAGTTTACGTTCTCCTACAAGGAAGTTCGAATAAGAACCAGGGGACCTTAATTTCCCATGCTCCACGTGATAATTAACCCACAGCTGAGACCCTAACAGGTACTACTACTCCGGGTCAGAGCGGAGCTGGGAACAATAGTGGTTAAAAGATAGTTGTACACTCCTCAAAAACCTGGAACAACAAGATGCAGTTCAAAGCTATGCGCAAGACATACAAATTGGATTACATATATACTCTTATACAATCACACTTACACACACTCACACACATACAAAGAGACAGAGAGTGAAACATTAACAGTTGATATATATACAGGGTGGGGAAGCAACATTTGGAATATTTTGGAAGCTTTATTTGTCATATATTCCTGAGCCTGGATACTAAAATATTGTTTTCTATTTCAGGGTGGAGGTATATAGAGTTAGTTTAAGCAGAAGTTTCTGTCACACTATCTAGCATGTCCACTTAAGAAGCCAAGAGACACCACATTGCAGATTTGCTTCAGGCCGGGGTTGCAATTAGACGTATTGCTGAGACTGTCAGGAGCTCTGAGAGCACTGTCTACAACATTAAGAACCGAATGCTGGATATGGGAGGCATTCAGAGAAAGTAAGAAAGTGGAAGCATAAATAAAAACAAGATACTGCATTTCTTAAATCCCTCAGATCCAAATTTTCGAAAGACCCAACGATATCCATGAGAAAACTGGCCGTGGATATGAAGGTGGATCCAAAGTCCATCAGAAATGCTGTACACACTGATTTACAGTCGGGGGTCATATGTGAGGACACGGAGACACCTATTGCTCTATGCAATGAAAGCCAGAAGGTATGAGAGGGCCAAAAAAGTGTTGTGATAATTGAAGCAAAATGGACAAACCGTCAAGATCTTTTCAGATGATACAGTGCTAAGTCACTTTCTGAAGTAAATGGCGTCTGTAGGATCAAGCACCCAGCTCAAATGGTACTCGGAGTCGTGGTGTCTAACGGAAAGAAGATGCCTCTCTCTTTTTTCAAGTCTGGGAAAAAAGTGGGGGCTGAACTTTATTATATGTGGACCCAAGATTATGTGTGGACCCGAGATGGTGCTTCTGCTCATACCACAACTTTGCTGACTTTTGACGTGCGAAAATCTGCCTGTCTTCCAGTCAAGACTTGAACCCACTGAACAAATGATTGGTTGAAACATATCTAAGTTTATATATGTATATATATATATATATATATATATATATATATATATATATATATATATATATATATATATATATATATATATGTATAATATACTAAATATGACATTACTAGAAATAAGAGCTAAAACGCCTTAATGAGGCAGGTAAAGCACATAATTGTATACATATACAGACGAGGACTGTAATCGTCCGAAAACATCGGTCGAGAATTCCCTACACTGATAGGCGAATTTCGGCTAATTCTGTAGACTCATCAGTAGCTACTAACATCTAACCCACGTAGGGCAGGTAGATCCAGCCGCAACTGCCGATCTGGGACCGAATTCCCGCTGGAAGACCACTGCAGAAGATTTAACGATGTGTAAAAGTGCACTGTCCACAAAACCCTGTACAATTCTGCTAGCTATTACATGAGGTCTACAATTAATTTTAAGCAGAGATATTCCGCAACTATGAATTCATTTGGTATGAGGAGCATAACAAATTCACTTCCGTAGCCAACCACATGCACCACCTGATAAATAAGAAAATACCATATAGAATAAACTGGGCCCTAATTGATTCTGGTATCACATACCAAGGTCAGCGCTTTGCATATGGACTCTGCCTTAAGGAAGCCCTCCAAATATTAATTCATGATTCACCATAATTACTCAATAGACAGCATGTAACATAAATTCTACCGTACCTTTAGATTCTTCCACAAGTCCAAATGTAAGTAAAATCAACACACATGACACCTGCCTCTCTACATTCACAGTCGTAACAATATACGTACGTAGTTCATTCAATTATTGTTACCTTTTACCTCAACATATATTTCTTGAAGTAGGCAATCTGCACCAATCTTTTTAATTGTTATTTTTGAATTTAGAATTTTAACTTTCTATTTCAAATATATTCCTTCTCCTAAAAGTTAGGCATTCATTTCTAGCATTTTAGCTCTATTTGCCGACCACATAACTAAAGTTAATTATATTTTCTGACCACGCTGAACCAAGAATTCATCTCTCTGCTTGATAACTCTTTAATAACCATAAATGTTGTCTGCCTTCCTCCTCTGTTTTATCAAAGCCTTACCCTCTGATCTTTCACCCGAACCTATCCTGACGAAGAATAATACCGGCCTTTTACATATTATGTGTATTTTTATTTTACTTTCGCTCTCATATATTTTATTATTTCCGTTACTTATCCTCTTTAGCCTCCTTACATTTCTTATTTTCATTTCTACTATTCCCCCTTTCTTTTTCTCTTCTCTTCACTCGCTCACCCCCTCTCTCTGATCTATTTGTCTATCATGACGCCTTGGTCTACCTCTCTCACATGATGTACCCATGCGGATCATTTTTCTTGTACACTAACTACTTGATCTATTCCTTCAATCTGAATGCATCATTCAAATTACTGTCTGGATTTACCTGGGTTTATACATAAGGGGCTATACCACCCAGAGACATACGCAGTAACTTCCACACCCTCCGGAACAACATAAACTATATTTTATCCTTCTATCTTTATTCTTCTCTCTGCTGATTTATTCCTCAATAGATTGTGAATTCTCTATCTGGGACTTTCCTGCATACACATCTTGACTTCGATGACGGAATATCCAGTGCATAGGGGTGTTAACCCATTAGCTGGCATATCACAGAAACAGTTATAAGACATTAATTATTTCTACTTCTCCTTTCTTTGATTCATCTTGTTTTTCTTTTCCTTTTCCTTTAATATATATAAATATTTAAAATAATTATATATATATATATATATATATATATAACAAATGCAAGACAGAAGATGGAATATACGAGAATATATATTATTAATCACAACAATTGTTTCGACACATCAAGCATAGACTTCTCTTGTGGGACATACAAAAACTGGATCAGGAGTATCCTGGTGCAGACGTATCTCGTCGGGTGGTGCATAGCTACATTTATATAAATATATATATATATTTATAATCATAATAATATTAGGGTGTAAATCCAAACTTACAGGGAAAAAATAGATTTAGGATTATATATTAAATATATATATTAAATTAGAGATAAAACCACTATTAGGCAAATCAAGCAGTGAAAAACATAAACCAATACATAGAAATAAAATTAATTAATATAATATACAAAATATATAAAATATAAAATTCAAAATTTAAATTATTTAAATTTAAAGTTAAAATTTTTAAAATATCTAAATTATTAATTTATACTTATAAATTTAAATATATATATATATATATAATTTTATTTCATTTTTTTATGAATATAACTATCAAAAAGTATTAAAAAGTTTAATATAAGATAAGATAAGGGGTTATCTTATATTAAATTTTTTAATACTTTTTGATAGTTATATTTATTAAAAAAAATAAAAATAAAAATAAAAATAAAATTATATATATATATGTATATATATATATATAATTAATAATTTAAATAAATAAGTATAAATTAATAATTTAAATAATTTTTTTAATTTTAACTTCAATTTAAATAATTTAAATTTTGAATTTTATATTTTATATATTTTGTATATTATATTAATTAATTTTATTTCTATGTATTGGTTTATGTTTTTCACTGTTTGATTTGCCTAATAGTAGTTTTATCTCTAAATTTATATATATATATATATATATATATGTGTGTGTGTGTGTGTATATATATATACATATATATATATATATATATATATGCATATACATAAACACACCCCTTTAAAAGCCGACGTGCAAAGTAATACGTTACATATTATATCGTATTTTTGTTTGTACCTCTGAAGGATTCTTGGGGAACTGCCATATCCGAACTGCTTATAATTACACCGAACAATGATAGTATATTTCTTGTAGCTATTTCACTGATTTCAGGATTTATTCTGTTATCTTAATTCCGGATTAGTTTTTTATTTTCCTATTTCTTATCGAAATGTATAAATGGTAAGTTATTTTTTCTAGAATATCTGTAAAGGTTTCTTTTATTTCTTTCTCTTTCATGTTTGTCGTATTTTTTAAGAGTAAAGTGCGATCCCAATCGCTGATTCGGACACAATAGTAGCACTATAAAATAGCGTTATAAATATTCCCAAAATATACATCAATAACAGTTAATTTCATTTTTGTAATCATTTGTATAACGTTAAGCTTTACATAAAACTCTTGTGATTTATTTGAGGTACTCAGTTCGCTTCCAGGAAACGAATAATAATTTTTATGGCTATATGTAAAGCTTTCGCCTGTAAAGTGTTAACAAGCGTCATCAATTTATGAAATCTATTGAAATCGGTTTCTGAAGGAGATTCGTTATTGTAATTATATCTAGCACTAATAAATTTGCATTTATTGAAAGCAGTTTGGTTTTGGTTTAAATTCTGTATGTGCTTCCACACGTGCAGCAATATAAATTGTTTTTACAGTTATTGCTTTTACAGTTAAACTTGTTATACTACCATCGCTCAAGACTAATAATTAATCTCAATTGCGGTGAACTGAATAAATAAATCTGCAATTGGAGTTTATAAAGTTTAGCAGTACACAATATGTTTTTTATGAACTGTTATTTTACCTCGTCATCAGTATGAGCTATAATTTGTCAATTAAATATCAAAGAATATATTACGAAACACAGAATCCAAAGCATCAGAAATATCATATTAACAAATAACTGGATATACGCTATTAATTTTACCAAACATTGTTTCACATCGACTATACACGTCTTAATACCACGACAGTGATATTCTATTTGTCGCTATGATGAGCGCAGCACACAACTTCATCAGCTGGACTGCCCTAAACGGACAAATGTAGATAAATACCCGAGGTGAGATAATGTCTTCTTTAACTCAATATTATTTAGCTGTTATGTAACATAGCTAACATTGGTAAAGTTCTCCAAGATATTACACTTCAATGAATTATCTTTAACAGTGTTATGCTCACATCACAGTTTAGGTAGATCTGGCAACTTTTGTAAAATAATTTTCAGTAATATTTGCACATTAAGTTATTCGAAGCTCTTCGATCCAGGCACTAATGCGTCCCTGTTAATACTAGTAAGACCACCTTCCTTTCAGCTGTCATATCCTCGTTGTTCTACTGGATCGGAGGTGTGTGGGACATATGGATACCCGTGTCCACTCACGAAAAAACTTACGAGAGTAAGTTTTATTTTACCAAAGGTTAGTTATTAGTGCTTTAGAGCTTGACGTATTTGACTTTTCTTTTAGTCTGATTAGTTGCTTTACAAGCATCATACCAAGCTTTTTCATTAGTGAATTATTATAGATGTGTATAATACTAGTTCTCAAGAACACACTTTTATATAAAAGATACAACTCCCCGGTATAAATTGGCGCCTATTTGTAAAATGTTTGAAAATTGCTAGCCAGGAACATTTTTTCTCGTTTAAGACTATTAGAATTTAGTACCATATTTGAAGGAAATCATTAATATAAAATACTGAAAAACATTCTGGCAGAATTGTTGCATCTGTCGAAGTTCTTTTTCGCAGACTGAAGTAGGTGAGATAAAGTAATGCGTAAGACCTCTTTCAGAAACTTCGATATTTCTGAAAGAATAGTAGGAACTTACTCAACCGCTGCAAACAAAATAGAGTATTCTACATGAAAACTAAGAGCCAGATAATATTGTTAAGCCTGAAGATGGTACAAATTAAGACAATTTTGAATGGTTCCCGGATAGTATCTGTCTTCCTAATGTCTATAAAATTCATAGGTTGACCGAAGACTACGGGAGAATATAATTGCACTAAGGAGCACATTGTGTGTTCAAACAGGAAGCAAGAAAGAAGTGAATTTCCTAAATATATCTCTACGAATACCTGTAGTCAGAACTGATCATTTTATGTAAACGTAAAGTAATAAGTGTTAAAGAAAGTTCTAAATTTGTATCTCAGAACAGTTTATAACTTGAGTGATAAAAAATTTAATGTATATTGCATTGCATTGCATATTGTTTTGTAGTTCGCTCATTCATTTACTTTCTTTTTCGATTTTGCAAGATATAATAGTCACTAGTAATTTAGAATGATGTATTTAAAAGAAAACAGAAGTTTCAATAAAGACCTGTCAAGAAATGTACAGCATGCATTTAACAATCGAATACCACGTTATATTATTAGTGCCATATTCTTGATTCATCTTCTGAAATGTGTCAAATATTATCGTAGCATACATATAATTTTCAACATCGCTAATCACATTAAATTTTAATCTTTGATCATACATTATCCAAATTAGTAATATTTTCTGCTTGTTGAATAAATTTAATCTTCACATAAATAACAATATGAGAGGGTCAGATAATAATTAATATCTTAATCCGTTTTTGATGTCATAAATCATAATCATTCCCTGTAATTTACAATAAATTTCACTAATCCTAATATTATTTGTAGCACTTATCCACATATCTAGCGCTAGATATGGAGAAATCCGGTTGACCATTTCTATCCTTAATTGGCAGAGTTGACTGTCGCCTGATATATATATATATAATATCATTGGCGGAGAGCAGTGTTTAAGTAAGAGCAGAAAATAGGTTAGTTGAAATTTGTTTGTCACATATTTCAACTGCTAAAATACTAAAAGGCAAATATACTGCAGTTACCGTGGAGAAAAATCTCTCTTATGGTAAATCTCATGTTATTTACCTTGATCAGATGATGTACTAGCGCAAATCCGTTAGCCTGTTGAATGAATTATATATAAAGCTACAGCTTTTTTAAGTTCGTTCAGAGTTGCCTCTCTTAGGTACATCTCATTGACAAGAGGAAAAGAACTCGAATCATCGATGTCTGAGATGCCTGACAGATGGCGACACTGAAGGAACTGGGTATTTTCACACCTATTTACCACAAGAGAGATTTTTCTTCACGGTGTCTGCAGTGTATCTACTTTTTAGCCGTTGAAATACGTCACAAACATATTTCAACTAACCCAAATTCTGCATATATATATACTCTTTTACTCTTTTACTTGTTTCAGTCTTTTGACTGCGGCCATGCTGGAGCACCGCCTTTAGTCGAGCAAATCGGCCTCGGGACTTATTCTTTGTAAGCCCAGTACTTATTCTATCGGTCTCTTTTGCCGAACCGCAAAGTGACGGGGACGTAAACACACCAGCATCGGTTGTCAAGCAATGCTAGGGAGACAAACACAGACACACAAACATATACACACACACTTATATATATATACATATATACGACGGGCTTCTTTCAGTTTCCGTCTACCAAATCCACTCACAAGGCATTGGTCGGCCCGGGGCTATAGCAGAAGACACTTGCCCAAGATGCCACGCAGTGGGACTGAACCCGGAACCATGTGGTTGGTTAGCAAGCTACTTACCACACATATATATATATATATGTGTGTGTGTGTGTGTGTATATATATATGTATGTATATGTATATGTACATCTATATGTGTATATATATATATATATATATATAATATATATATATATATATATATATATATATATATATATATATATATACAAATTAGTAAATAAATGGCACAACTAAGTACCGATATTTACTGGAAATAGCGAACGTAAAAATACGACGCTAATGTGTAGCTTCACCGCGTATGTATTAGCAAAAATGCGTGTGTGCAACAAAATAGAGAAAAAAAACCGTCTTACCTCCAGGGAGAACATCTGAAAGATGAAACACCCGGAAAATGGATAATGTGGTACCTGCAGGTTTCAGGTTTTGCAAGATATGTCTCTCACTCATATTTTGCTTTACCTCCTCAGCCAAACATATACCAAGACGAATTCTACGATGTTACCACATTAATACTAACACACTCGACTGAAATACGGAACAGACATGCAGGAAGTAAATAGACACTGTTAATTTTCAAAATCTTTTATTTAATACGCAAAGCGAACAATAGAAAAGTAATCGATAGGTGGGACTATATACTTTAGTATTTAGTTGACATTCCCTTTGCAGTTTTTAATTCAGAAACTCTTTTTGGCATTGAACTGATGAGCTTTGTTATTGTCTCTTGTAGTATTGCTGCCTACTTTTCACGCAAAAATCGAAACAATTCATCTTTAGATTTAGGTTTCTGTCGAGTGTTTCGTATAGCTCTATCTAGTATGCTCCAAAGAGTTTCAATTGGGTTCATATCAGGTGACTGGCTCGGCCAAGGAAGCTTTTTGATCCCATTTTCAGTCAGCCATTGTTGAGCCCCATCTTCAATGAAAAGAAACTCATTTTTCGTGATGTTATCATGTGAATACATTGGAAGTAGTCCTTACTTAAGTACTTCGATGTATTTTTCAGAGTTTATGTTTCCAGCACATTCGATCAGCTCAGAACCACCATCGTTGGTGACAGTTCCTCTAGCCATTACATAGATACCTCCATATTTCACAGTTGGTTGGAGTCGTTTTAAATCAAATTCTTGATTGGGAAGCCTCCGGACCCAAACACGTCCACTGTCTGAAAATAATGCAAATCTAGAATCATTTGAGAAAATCACTCTATCCCAAAATAAACTGGATTTTCTGACATCACCTTAGCCCATTTCTTTCCTTTCATGATATTAATTGGTTGAAGGAGAGTTATTTTCTTCTAGTAGGTCGTCCATAATACCCAAGCTTATGCATATATGTAACACACGTTCTTGGACTAACTTCTGCTTTGCTATGTCAGAAGCCTTCGAACGGGATTCGTTTTTCAAAATTGTCTTCAAACAGTGAAGCTTCCTTTCCGAGGGCCCAGGTCAGCCGGGACGAGAATCTGTTGATTCTTTTCATTGGCTTTTGAATTGCACTATAATCCTATTAACAGGATCAAGATGAATTTGAATATTTTCGGCAATTTTTCGTTGGCTAAGACCAGACTTAGATTGCCCAACAACACGACCTCTTTGAAACTCTGACAGTTCTGCTGAATTTTTTGTACGTGGCATGTTTACTCTTCGCAAATGTTTAATATAATGGCACCTGGAATGTAAAAGAATAATTACATTGTAAATTCTAAACCGCTGAAAGCATATTAAGACGCTTAGATAAGAAATTTTGAAAATTAAAGGTGTCTATTTACTTCCAGCTTGTCTGTATATATATATAATAGGAATATGTTTCAAAAAGAAAATAGAAACTACACGTGGAAAAGGTATGGGTAATGTAAGAAGAAAAAAAAACGAAAATGCACATTGGACATAAACAAAATAAAGTCTTTTCTATAAAAAGTAACGATAAATATATACAATTGGATGAACTGAGTCAGAATTAAGAGGAATAAAAGTCATTATTATGAATTATTAAAGGGATTCAAAGTCATACAGGTTTCAACAATTACTGTTCACTGAATATATATATATATAATATATATATATATATGCTGAGCTTCAGAAGACTCGGCAAGCCAAGTGAGACCATAACCTCGTGGCCTATGCCAGTGATGGGGTTTAACCAGCCCACTTATGCGTACCTTTCCTTCATTGGACAGTAAACTCTGCTTGCGAAGATCTGTTGAGGCAAGTGAAATCAAAATCGAAATCAAATTCGATGACTGGCATCCGTGCTTGTGGAGCGCTAAGAGCACCATCCGAGCGTGATCGTTACCTGAGTCGCCTGGCACTTGTGCTGGTGGAATGTGAAAAAACATTCGAGGGAGGTCGTTGCCAGTGTTACTGGACTGGCTCCTGTGCAGGTAGCACATAAAAAGCCCGATTAGAGCGTGGCCGTTGCCGGTACCGCCTGACTGGCCCTCGTGCTGGTGGCACGTAAAAGCACCCACTACACTCTCAGAGTGGTTGGCGTTAGGAAGTGTATCCAGCTGTAGAAATTCTCCCAGATCAGAGTGGAGTATTTTGCAGCCATCTGGTTCGCCAGACCTCAGTCAAATCGTCTAATCCACGCTAGCATGGAAAGCGAACTTTAAACGATGATGATGATGATATACACATACATATACATAAACGCAGGCTTGTTTGGGTGAGTAGGCACAAGTGTGACTGTGTTCTAAGCACCTCGGTTCCCCACCATATATTTCCAAGTTCGGTCCCACTGTGTTGCACCATGGGCAAGTGTCTTTTGCTATAGCCTCGGGCCGACCGAAGCCTTGTGAGTGGATATGATAGACAGAAACTGAAAGAGGCCCGTTGTATACATACATACATACATACATACATACATGCATTTATATATATATATATATATATATATATTATATATATATATATATATATATATATATATATATCTGTGTGTCTGTGTATGTGTGCTTTGAAGTTTGCGATTGCCCCCCACCATCGCATCACAATCGATGTTAGTGTATTTACATCCCCGTAACTTAACTGTTCTGCAAAAGAACCGGTAGAATAAGTACCTGGCTTAAAAAATTAGTAGGCTACTGGTGTTGATGCATTCGACTAAAATTCTTTGAGGAAGTATTCCAGTATGGCCGTAGTCTAATGACTGAAACATGTAAAAGATAAAAGATAATATGTGTGTGCGTGTATGTGTCTGTGTGTTTGTGTATTCTGATCTTTATTCCTTCTCCATAATTGATTACCAATTTTTGTGGTCCTTGAAAGTTATATGTATATTGGTTTTAACTTCAATCTGATGCATTTTTCGGCTGTTGCGTTTTCGTGCTTGCACAGGCCTTTTGAAGGCTGTAAAGTGTTCTAGATTTGCGGTTTCGTGCATCACAATTTTCTTTCCTAATTTTCATAAGAAAATTCACTGTTCTCCTTTCTCCGTTTTGTTTGATTCTCGTTCCAGAAAAGCATACTTTTCAGTTGTATTCCTATTACTGTTATTGCTATAACCTTTCTTATTTCTTGATAACGTTTAACTTAAGGTTTCTGATTTTACCTCGTTGTCTCACTTTATTTTCTAACGATCTTATTTACTTAAGATCTTATAATGTATCCGGTCTGTTGTTTTGTTTTTTATCATTTCTTTTGTTCTACATGCATGGTTCTTTATAGATCATGGTTGACAGAGCAGTTTTATAATTCTTGAAATTGGCGAACTTATTGAAAATAAAATCTTTAACTGAGGAATTTCTCTCGCGCTCTCTCAGTATATATTGTTTTCGGTGCATAGTTTTCCTACGATAATTTATTCGGCACTCCTATTTCTATATTTATTCGATTTGCAATAAATTCCTTTACATAAATTCCTTTAACATGACATAACTGGATTTTATAACTGTCAGCACCATCTTATTTATGTTGAGCCATATATAATATTTCCTATGAATGCATGATTGGCTGGGATTACAATTTCTGGTTTACTTTCTACCAATTTCCTATATTACATTTCCAAAATCGGTGCTTCTTTTATTTGCTTCATAAATGTATTTAAGCGTTTTCTTTAATCGCTATCATTATTAGAGAATCGCTCTACTGATTATTCATGACACCTTCAATCTGACTGAATATTAATGAAACTGAGACGGTAAGTAACATTATTTTCTTACGTCAACTGAAGTATTATTGTTCAAAGACCATAAACAACTTATTCGCAATATACTACCTAGTAGTATGATAAGTTATTATGTGGAACTTACAACTAGATGGAATGAGCTCCTAAAATTTAAATGTCCTACAAATGGAAATATCTGTGTATATGGAAGAACACTATTAAAACCTAGTTTGATTTTCTATGCACTACCCCTTTGGAATCATGTGGCCCACAACTTTACTAATACGTCATAACGCTTTGGTTACTGGATGGAAGATTCCATTTAACTTTAGAAAACGTTCTGTATTTTCTTAAGTCACGTAACACACTGAAATATAATAACCCCGGATACCGAATTTGCCTGTCGTTATCTTTCCAGAGTAGAGAATACTAAATATCAGCAAGGTATGTTATGTAAATTCAATTAGATATACACACCTCATGTGGTAAATAAGAAATCAAATATATAATAATGTTAATTAAGTGAACGAAACCACTTAAGTAAGGAAATGAAGCATTAAGCATAGCATTGAAATATTTATACATTTGTACTTCAATAACTCTCAGTAGAACATTTTTTTTCATTTATATTGCACGTTCTACTTTTTCGGTAATAACACCATATTACTTTAATTCAAAGAAACCTCGCACAAAATTTCCCACTTAACTTCAGCACAGAATCTTACACATCATAGTGAACACCGTTTGTAAGCAATCTATAAGTGTAAAATATTTTTTTTTATAAATATCAACGTATATTTTATGGTAATACTAGATTTATTTATGAGTACGATGGAATTCTTAAATAAGAATTAATTTAATTTGCCGAAAAATGTGTCGATTAATTTTATTGATTATGATACTGAAAAGAGAAAGAGGGAAATATTAATAAGTCTGTCATTCATATTTTTATTATGTCTAATGTGCAATTACAACGAAAGGAGATAGTGGTTTGTTCCTGTAGCCTGCGGTTGTCGAATTTATGGAATGTGTGGAAAACGGCATTAATAAACAGTAACTAGGTGGGAAGTTACTAATGATTAAAAGAAGTGACATAAAACACAACGCACATATACATGCAGGCATATATCTATTTACTCACAAACAGAAATATGTAAGACACATACACGTTCATGTGATTAAGATTTCCAACAAATTAAAGGGGAATAAAAATTGAAGAGTTGAAAATATATTTATTTTTTTTAAAGTTACAAGACAAAAAACAAAACAAAATACTTTCAGCATATAGAACACAACATTGTCAGTTGCTAATTAATTATAATCCTATTTTATATTTCCGTAGTGCGGCATGCTTTATTCGTGAAATGATGTTGAGTGATGCTCACAGCAATAACGTTACCTCGCCCCAGCTGTGCCAAGTGTCAAAATCAGTATTTTCACCTACATTTTAGCACATATATTTGTTCTGTCATCCCTTCAGCTTAGAAATAAATTCAAACATCACCTGTATACTTCCCTTTAATATATTTCTATAATATATTTTTCACTGTGAAATATGTCGCTATATCTGTTATGTCTATGATGAAATGTCTCAAACTTTACTGAACTATTTTCATATTGTACTTCTCGTACAACATGAACAAATAGGATGTATAACCATATATTCGTGTAGTCCATCGTTTCGAGGAGAATGTATCCCTCTCTTAAATATCGACAAAGTGTGTGAAAGAAAATATTCCATGTTCTCTCAAGAGTGAGGAAAATGCAAGAGGGGTGGTATTCCGTTGTTACACACGGGCGTATGAAATGCCGAATAATTCAATGAAACTTAAACGATACTAGTTCATACATGTATTTGTGTTTGTTTATGTATGTGTGTATGCGTGTATGTGAGTGTATGTGTGTTTAAAATGTTAAGAGGTCACATACATTGAAAAACAAAGATAGAAACGCTTAGAGAAGTATGTCTTGGAAACATGAAAACATACAAGGTGGTATCCAAATGTTCCAGGTTATAACATCATCTCCATCAAAATATTAACCTTGCACAGTAATACACCAGTCCCAGCGTTCTTGCCAATTTTGGAATTCGGCCTGGGAGTCGTTTTCTAAGCAAGTCAAGATTCTACGATTCGTTCTCTGATAGCCAGCTGATAAAAGTGGTAGCAAACAAGTGGTGGTAGATGGGAGAGTAAATGTAACTAGAGCGTTGTAAATGCGGGCCTATTGTCTCCCACGCTTGATGGGAAGGGTAGCAGATGGGCCTGTTGTTGGTGGCTGAGGGTTATTAGTAGTAGCAGTAGTAGTAGTAGTAGTAGTAGTAGTAGTAGTAGTAGTAGTAGTAGTAGTAAAACGCTATTTTGTTTGTCCAAGTTTTCTACCAGCTGAAAATCTTTTTACCTAGATTAGACTTTCAGCTGCAGAGGTGAAATGATTTTTGTAAAAGTTGACCATGGTATAAAACACAGAACTTTGACCCTTCTGTCGGATTAAAACGATATCAGCTGGTTATCGTTATCAAGCGAAACCCTTTGCCTGGGTAAAGATTCGAATATTCTACTCAAGCCTTTTATCAATCACATCAGAAATGACAAAAGAGATTACTCACATGTAGTCGACCATATTCCGAAAAACTTCAACGAGAAAACATTAATAGTGTATTTCGATGCAGTGAATCTCTATTCAAACATCCCAGACGACTTAGGTTTAGAGGGCATTAAATTCCGGTTGGATAAATATAACTCCTCATCGAATGAAAATAGAATTTATAACAGAAGGACTAAAACTCATCCTGAAGAGTAATAACTTTGCGAATCTAGTTATGGGTTACCTAGAAATTACGTAATACCAAATAACACTAGAAATATAATGAAAATATTTGTCCATCTACAAAAAAAGAAATCTTGAAGACGTTCCTCGACGATTGCTTCATTTTATGGAATGAAGGAATGAAGAAACTAAAAGAATTTGAATCATTCTCGACGGAATTAATGAAAATATGCAATTCACTATGGAATATATTCATAAACAACTTCCATTTTCAGACATCTTCATAAACAAAGTCAACAACTAAACACAGACCGACATTTATTATAAACCTATGAACTCCAAACAATATCTTCCATTCAATTCATGTCATCTGAGACATAGCAGAACAATGTTCTTCGTGTCCTAGCCAAAAGTATTCGTACATTATATTATCTTATACAAACACCTGTGACATAAGACTCCATGAAATGAAGGATACACGCCTTGAGAGGAATGACTTGTCATCCTTTATCGACAACGGAATTCAACGAGCATAGAAATTCAGTATCCAGTAAATTAGACAACGAAACGTAAGAAATGAAACGAAATTGAAAGTCCTTCCATACAACTCTATCGACGACGTCCAAAACAATGAGGTCTACAATATCATATTCCATCACAAAGTCTTACTGAAAAAGCAGGATGAACATCGTTATAAAGGATAAAAGACAACCCAGTTCTATAAAAATACTAACACAGGCCAAAATCTACATATATTAAGAACAAAATCAAAAGTAACAAAATGGGGAAGATTCAACTATGAAATATGATTTAATCTGACAAAGGGATCCGAGATCTAATTTAAACATGGGCAATTCTTTACAGTAAAAAGCGTAATTTCACCTTTGAATCTGAAAATGTAATCTATTCTCAAGTTGTTGTTGGTGGTGGGTGGGGAGCATTACTATGGACAAACAAAATAACGCTTACGTCAACAAATGCCCCTGTCATAAATGGCAAATTAGAATACGAGAATAGAGAAAAAATAGGACATATAGACACATCTGAAGTAACAAATAAACCAATTTCACAATTTTTCCTCTCTATAAATTTAGTGATAATAAAATTCAAGCCAACGCGTTATCCGAGAAATGTCCATCATGATAGAATACCAACCACTGGCAGAAAATTGAAGAAAACAATAGCCACCGCCAACATTGCTGAAATCCTTACCGGGGTCACCACAACAAATATTGCTAGATTATATATGGCAAAAGGCCATAAGACAACGCCACTATTACTAGCTATATTAAGGAATATTTTAAGCTACAGAGAATCCTTACTGTTGTTGTTGTTACTACTACTACTACTACTACTACTACTACTACTTCTACTACGGACCTTCATCCACCAACAACATGTGCACCAGCTACACCGCACCTCAACCGAAGGAGACAACACCCTTACCAGCCTCTGCTACTCTGCCTCCTACCACCACTTGCCTGCTACCACGTTTATCAACCAGCTATCGCAACCAACTAGCAACAATCAGGACACGAAAAACAGCACCATGTGATTTCTATAAGAAAAATATCTGGACTTCAGGAAATGATATTATGGAAGTTATATTTAGTATATTTCAATTGTTCTTTCTATTTTATTCCAGTTTGAAGAGCTCATCTTAAACAACCTAAAACGCTATATATTTTTGCTTTTATGTTTTCATGACATAGTTCTCTAGGCAATTTCGTCACCTTAGATCTTCTATCTATCTATCTATCTATCTATCTATCTATCTATCTATCTATCTATCTATCTATATATAAATATATATTGACATACGTGTGTTTATGTATGTGTGTGTGTGTTTGCATGTATATATACATATTGATACATATATACCTGCATACATACATACATACATACATACATACATACATACATACATACATGCATACATATATACATACATACATATCTACCTACATACATACTTTCATACATACGCACACATAGCCACTGTTTGGTAAAAAAAACTGGAGAAAAATCGAATCTCATCGGTTTAGCTGCTAGCATATCAAAAATTAAAGTTTACCGAAATTATAAAGTTTCGCCCGATAATACACTTACCCAAGCTAAATTGCTGGAATTATTTCATCTCTTCCAGGAAAATGTTTTTAAAATGTTATAGAGGTTTAAAAATTTGACCATTTTCACCCAGGATTAATTTGTGCGTGACTGCGCATTTTATCGTCAACATTCTGAATATAGAACGTGTTGTCAATATTTGCAAACAACGTGTTATGTCTCCAGTAATTTTCTGTCATGTAAATAAATGTTTATGCTAATTTAAAGGATTTATCCCCAAAATGTTATTTAGCTGTTATTTTCAGCTCACCTCACAATCACCCCACTGTTCAATCAAAAAAAGAAACGAGTAAACAATCATTTAAGCAATCAGCTTCATCTTACATAGTTTTCTTTTTGGTATAACACCCTTTTCTTGAAGGTACGACACAGTATCTTCGTCTGTTTTCAATATTTTCAATAATAGAAGAGAAGTTAATCACACAAAACATAGAACACAGCGTCAAATTTGTCAACACAGCTTCCTCGCAGATAAAAGACTTTTCAAAGACTGCTGTCAACACGTGCTTCCTAGCAGATAAAATACTTTTCAAAGACTGTTACTATGGCAATAGCTCTCTTGTCCCGCTTCTTATTATCGAAATAGGCATGAATGTGTCTGTGACTCATGATTGGCTAAAATTACCAACATTTTCAAACTTTAATCTTTATTTATAACTCTTTATTTAGTGACTTATAGCGAAAATTACTTTCACGTCATCAATTAGCCTCTAAAAGTTTAACATTACACTGAATATGAAATCAATTCGAACAGAAATTCGAACAGAATTGATGCTAGCAGCCAAACCGACACGACCTGGAAAATCCTATGCAGACTTAGACTGGAATAGTTCACGGTTCCGGCTTAGATAAGCTATTAATAAGTGTATACATTAATAAGTGTATAAGTGTATCAGCGTTTGTTGTTGGGTGTCTGTTTTAGAATAGTTCCGAGGTCTGAGATTTAATAGGAATGAATATAAAGAAAGGCAAAATCCTACTGGCAGATTTTAAGAGTAAGTTGTTGATATGAATGATCAGACAGTTGAAAAAATCTGAATGCATCATTAACAAGCTGGTAGTTTACATCAAATGTATATCATAAATCATTCGTTAGTATATATGTTTGATTATATATATATAAAAAAGAGTAAAAGAGCAAAAGAGTATATATACATATATATAATTATAATATTAGGGAGTAATATGAAACGTACGTAGTGTTTTTACATTTATCCTTCTTTTTATACTTTTTGGAAAAAAAATATATATATATATATATATATATATATATATATATATATATATATATATATATTATATTGATTATATTCATATTATTTGTTATTTAAGTATTGGTTTATGTCTATTACTGTTTGAAATGTCTAATGGTGGTTTTATCTCTAATTCATATTTTGTACATATATATGTATATACACATATATATATACATATATATGTATATATATATATGTATTTATATATATATATATATATATATATATATAATATATATATATATATGTATATATATATATATATATATATATATATATATATATATATATATAGAAAATAGTAAAAAGTGAAAAAACTACAGAAGGCTTGTTTTAAAAGGTTAAAAAATATATATTTGAGTCAATATGTCTGAAGAATATTATAAATTTTTTTCTTACAATGACATAGTTTAGAAGAAAGACCGGTTTCGCGTTTAGCTTTTCAAATTTCTTACGTCGTTATGTTTATGTTGAGGAGAGTTATCGTTATGTTTATGTTGAAAGGAGTTCTAGATAAGGGGAGGTAATAAGTGATTTCTTCCGGTGTAAGGGAGATAATCGCTTAAAATCTTTTGCCTTTCCCATGGTGTGAATTTCTCTGTATAAGTATGTTGGAATGGTTAAGTCTGGGCTTGTTCTTTTCAATGAAGAATGTTTCCTTGTTTAGTCTAATTTGTGTTGATGATCCGATAGCACATTGGTAAAATGGAAAGATTAAAAATTGTGGTAGTAGTTGTCATTGTAAGAAAAAAATTTATCATATTCTTCAGACATATTGACTCAAATATATATTTTTTAACCTTTTAAAACAAGCCTTCTGTAGTTTTTTCACTTTTTACTATTTTCTATATATTCAACCACGTTGTTTCACAAACCAACTTTCTTTTATATATATATATATGTGTGTGTGTATATATATATATGTATATGTATATATACAAATATATATATATATATATATATATATATATATATATATATATATATATATATATATATATATATATGTATGTATGTATGTATTCATATATACATACATAACCAGTCGTTTATTTCTATTTTTGACATAGAACACACAAAAAAACGCATCTATTTTGAATATCAAATAAACGGAGAATATAACGGAATTGAGTTAGGACTAAGTCTGAAAGAGGTAAGAGTTCAGTACTTTAAGTGCGAACGTTTGTTATTAGCAATTAATGTTGAGATAACTCTCACCCTCAATTTCGATACGTCAGATGCACCAGTTGGTGATTGTTTTATGAACTTGCCTCTTTCATAATGTAAATATAGTCATGGTTCTTCGTCGAAACAGCATTAATATTTTATCATATCGATATGATATATATATGCATGTTGGAGTACCTTCCTGCGTGTGTATTTGTACGTGTACATGTGTGTATATATATATATATATATATATATATGTGCGTGTGTGTTTGTGTGTGTATGTGTGTATGTGTGTGTGTGTATACGCAAGCGCACACACAACGCCCCCCTCTTAATATTTAAAATACCCTGTCTGTGTGTGTGTCTGCAATGCACGCTCGAACCTCTGAGTCAATATGTACCATACATGGAGTAATATTGCTCTATATATAAAGATTCACTTCTTCAAATCGTTTTCTCAACTTCTTGTGTTTGAACTTATTGTCTTTGGCGTTTTAACCAGTTATTTACACACACTCGTGTGTATATATCATTACAGTTGTGACGATATAATTTCTAAAGATACTTTCATCTCAGAAAAAAAATGTTGCCCGGGCAAGAACAGTCTTTCAAACACCTCGCCACTGTCATTGATCAGGACCAGGCTTTAGTTTTTCCAACTGAGTTCCCTGAACTTTTTACAACCATCTGGGATGCTACCTTACAAATTAACACTTAAAAAGGGGGCTCCAATCATGCTGCGCAAGAATCTAGATCCACCTCGTCTGTGCAAGGGCAGTATACTAGTGGTGAAAGCGATGCAACACTATTTTCTCAAGGCACCAATTATGGCTGGGAACTATAAGGGTGAGGATGTCTTCATTTCACGGATCCCGTTAATCCCATATGACCCCGTTCTTTTGAATTTAAACGGTTCCAGTTCCCAGTGAAAATAAATTTCGCTATGTCAATAAACATGTCTCAAGGACAGTCTCTCAATGTTGCTACGCTTCACCTTGTTTCTCTCGTAGCCAACTATAAGTAGGCTGTTCGCGAGTTAGATGTCCCCAAAATTTACACCAATTAAAGGACACACTCGAAACATCGTATATTTAGAAGCTCTAGATAATTAAACTGTGATTGATTTCTGGATTTGTTTCAATACATTTGTTTATGCTCGCGTCATCTGATAGAATTTTTATTAAATGTACATATTAACAGGAGGGGTGCGCCCGCAGGCCGGTTCTTCTCAAATTTATAGCAGTTTCAGGTTCAACGTGTTTCAAATAAGTGCTGACAATGGAATAAGTACTGACAATTAAAGGTGATTGCAAAGACAAAGAACAATTAATATAAATCATGTTAATAGTTTGTATTAATAGTTTGTACCTCAGCTAATTACTGCTAAGAATTGCATAATCCCTGTTTCATTTTACTTAAAAGACATAAATTTCATTATTTTCTTTAACCCAGGCTACGCCGGATATTTATGCTAGTATATATATATATATATATATATATATACATATATATATATTACTTTGATGATTTGAAATGTTATGGCCAGTGTTGAACCAGGCTACGTCTAACTCTTAATAGCATCTGGCAAAGTCATTCAAAGCAGGAATCCGACAACATGTCCCTCTCGAGTAGAGAGTTATTGTTTACGGAGAAATATCCGGGTGTAGTAAGTTTGTCCGGAATTTCTTAAAGAAATTTGTCCGAAGATTTCTTGAAATTTTTTGGGTTTGTTTCTGCTTTAATGTGTTTTGGGGTTATATTAAAGAGAGCGTGGCAAATTGAGATGAAATAAATATGTCGTATTGTTGTTATGTGAAGCGTGTATGATTTAAGCTGTGAGCGGATTCCATGACGCCCACGTCTTCGGTGTATCTTAAAGGGGATGCCAACATCCTTCGCAATTCTGATGGATTATTTTCCACATCATGCAGATGATGTTGTGCTCACGGCGGCGTTGGAGAGAATACATCTTCAGCTTTTCTCGTCGACCTCAAAGTCGAGGTCTGTCATGCCATCTATCTTTGTTATAATTGACCTTTGAGGTGCTTCAAATTTCATGATACTTTGTTTCATGTGGGGAAACAAGAGAGGACAACAGTATTCAAGGTTAGGTCGGGCAAAAGTAGAGAAGAGAAGGATAATGTTGTGGATACGTCTCGATTAGAAAGATCTGAGAATCCAGGAACATATTCTGCGGGCCATTTCAGCTTTGCTGTTCATATGAGCGGCCCAGATTATGCTCTTGTCCACAATTACTCCCAAGTCTCTAATGTTGTTGTATGCTGTGTGAGTTTCACCTGAATGAAGAAAGTATGAGAGTTTCAGGGTATCCTCTTTTCCGAAGTGGATTAACTCAAAATTGTCCTCGTTCAGTAACATATTATTCCGCTCATTGGATGAAAACCAGTAGATCTGACTGAAGGCATGTCCGGTCACCCACTTCATTGATGATCTTCTGGATCTTGGAATCATCTGCAAAGATTCTAATCTTGCTGTGCTTGATGATGTCAGTGATGTCACTGATGGAGATGACGGAAAGAAGTGAGCCTAACACAGTGCCTTGCGGAACACCACTACTGACATGATTTTACTCCTTCGACTACAACGTGTTGAATTCTGTTTATCAGGAAACACTTAATCCCTCGTAGTAACTTTCTAGAGACACCAATATTGGATAGTTTTTCAAGAGAATCTTATGATCAACCCTGTCAAATGCCTTGTTGAAATGAAGGTAGACGACATCGGTGTTGGAGCCTTCTCCCAAAGCTCTCAAAATGTCATCAAGGTGATACAGGAGCTGTGTTAGGCAGTTTCTTTCATTATCGAACCCATGCTGTTTAGGGTTCAGCAGTCTGTTCCTTTCAAGAAAGTGGGTTAATCGTGATCTCACCACCCTCTCAAATACTTTGATGATATGAGAAATGAGTGAGATCGGACAGTAGTTCACTGCAAAGGATTTCTATCTTTTTTGAAAACCGGGACAACAGACTGGGACAGCAGGTTTTCAGGAATATAGCCAACATCCAGTGACTTTCTCCAGAGATTAGCAAGAGTTGATGCAAGTTGGTATCGACACACTTTCAGGACACAAGCAGGGAACTTAACAGGGCCTACTGCTGACTTGTATTTAATAATAATAATAATGATAATAATAATAATAATAATAATAATAATAATAATAATAATAATAATAATAATAATAATAACAATAATAATAATAATAATAATAATAGTAGTAGTAGTAGTAGTAGTAGTAGTAGTAATGATGATGATGATGATGATGATGATGATAACTGTGTGCCTTTTCCATCATTCGCATAACACGTGGAAACACGCTCGCCACATTACGGTTCAAATCAATATCAGACCATCTACGTCCACAACCATCATACACACAAAAAAAAACGAAAAATAAATTAAATGATAGCTGCATTATTTAGCCTAAACTTATAATATTCGTGTTTTCGTAAACATTCTCTAAAATCATACTATGTACAAAACCAAATATATGACACCCAAGGCATAACACCAACATGAACTTCTAACTTGTTGTTTCTTGATGTCGCTGGGTGAGACTTGGAGCCAACTTGCACAAATACAAAGTCAAACATATAATAACAATAATAATAATAATAACAATAACAATAATAATAATAATAATAATAATAATAATAATAATAATGATAATAATAATAATAATAATAATAATAATAATAATAATAATATAATTATAATTATAATAATAATAATAACACCCGTGGCTTTTGATCTATTCTCATGGTTCCTGATATACTCTCGTCGCTTTTGATTTCTCTTATGCTTCTGATCTCTTTCATGGCTTCTGAACACTCACATGGCTTCTTAACCCTCTCATGGCTTCTGAACTCTCTCATGGCTTCTGATATCTCTCAGGACTTCTGATCTTAACTGATTGGAAGTGTTATAATGTACATTGTTTTGACTTGGTGTAAAAGATGGGCTACAGCATATACTCTGCTCAATACCACAAATTTGCTAGTCAGTATTTTGATCTTAACCATTTCAGCATGTCCTTTGGTCGCTGAAAATATGTGTGCATCTCTGATCACGAGCAGAAGTAGTGCGAGGCAACATTGGCATGTGTTGAGAGGAATTCTTTGGAGTTTGGATAACTCACTTCTGGAAACATAGGTGTTTCATTCAACACCCTTAAACAACCTTTATTGAGAGACCATTTGATGTAGATGAGCTACTCAACCTGAATCAAGTTCTAACTGAGTCCCACCCGCAAGATCATGCGCAGTTTATCTTGATATGAGATCACCATGTCGCACACATATGGTTGTGATGCATGTACCTGGTGTACCCTTATCAGACGTGTAGTTATAATGGGTATATTGGGCTTTGTATATTTTACCCCAGTGTCACTTTGATGGTATGCATTGCTCTCTCACTCAATAATAATAATAATAATAATAATAATAATATTCCAGCAATGGTTGAGAAGCTCAGGACTCAAAGCAGAGACAGAGGGATTTTTAATTGCAGCACAAGACAAAAGCCTCCCCACCAGAAATTACCAAAAACATGTAATGAAAAGAAATATACTACTACGCACTGCACACATCCTACGCAGAACACTTTCCATACAATAACCATCAGAGCATCACAACAAATCACAGCACATACCCAAGGCACACAGAGCTGCGCTCGGTAGTGAAGTGAAAGCACGCTATAAAAATAAAACTACTGAATAATAATAATAATAATAATATAATAATAATAATAATAATAATAATAATAATAATAATAATAATAATAACCAACAGATGAAGTGTGAGGAAAGGTGAGTATCTGGGTACCTTCACTTAACTAGTGATCCGGGTAGGCTATACTCTTTAGCCTTGGGTGCCAAGTAGCCTAGGAGAAAGAAGACTCTGTGTCCCAAACCAGAAAAACAAGGCCCCTGCCGCCTTGGTGGACTGCCTTGATAGAGCTGATGTCTCAATAAAAATACCATTTGGCAGTAACCTAAAAACACACGTCAATGGTGAGTGAAGTTGTCAAACAAAATAAATGACGATAACGGTGTGAACAGGACTGGAACCAATGGGAGAAGGTACCGCACCCGGCAGTTTCCCTACTGTGCGGCAGGTGAGCCCGGTTGTAATCTAACAACTGCTAGCTATGCTACAAGACATTGTCTTTGTATTGATCAAAATATGCAACGTGCTCGCAAATGCAAGTGGCCTGTTGTTATGAACCAAAAGGAGATCCAGTGCCATGTACAAGCCTTGCTGAAAAATATCTGAAAACTTTAGAAATACCCTACAATGTAGGTGTATTCCAAAAGTCAACGTTACTTGGAACTGCACGCATACTGTGTAGAGTACTGTCTGTCTGTACAAACCACCGGTAGACACAATATCCCCAATCAACAACCTCACGATATTGTATACTGTGCGACGTCTATGATAACAACAATAATGATAAGGCTAAGAATAAGTGATCGGAAAGGATGCACTGAGGCACTGATATGCAGCGCCCAGGAACAAGCTCAGAGCTAATTACACCAAGTTCCAAATAGATAAGAGTAGCGAATGTTTGGTAGCAGAAAAGAAACAATCTCACATATTGTGAGTGAATGTAGCAAGCTGGCCCTGAAGCACTGCAAAAGGAGGTACAATAACGTGGCTAAGTTCGTCCACTGGAGGATATGTGAAAAGTACGGCCTGAAGAGAACACGGAAATATTACGAACATGAACCCGAAGGAGTCACCAAGAACAAAGAGCATAAGATACTGTGGGATTTTACAATCCAGTGTGACTCCCTAATCGATGCTCGGAGACCAGATATCGTGGTAGATAAAGGGAAAAGGAAACCAAAATCATAGATATTGCAATACCTAGAGATGCTTGCATAAGTGACAGAGAACTAGAAAAGATTGAAAAGTACAGACTACTAAAAGACGAAGTTGCAAGAATGTTGACTATGAGGAGAGTGTCTGTTATTCCAGTAGTTGTAGGGGCACGCGGAACACAAAAAAACTAAGTTCGAGAATATGTCAAAGAAATCAGAATTGACATGAGAGCGGAGCAATCCTTAAAGAACTGCTCTGTTGGGGACAGCTAGGCTTTTGAGATTGGTACTTGGATGTTGAATGTCTCCAACGAAAATTTGCAACCAAATACCAAAGCTTATAATGTGCGGAAACAGACCCTGTGTGACCTCTGACAGCAGGCTGCTGTCCGCTCTCATAGAATCTACCAGAACAAACAAGACTGTGTCTTCTCAAAAGTAAAACAATAATAATAATAATTATAACAACGACAACAAGAAAAGAACAACAACAACTACACCAATAATAATGATGATGATGGTGATGATAAGAGACTGAATATTGTTTGTGTAGTGTATGCCAGTAAAGTGTACTGCGAAATAATAGGTGAACATTCAATGAAGATCTAATTAAGCAATAAAGTGCACACTTATTTTTGTACTATTTTATTCTTTCTCCTTAAAAGGCATGGATGCACCTCTCGATAATATTGTATTAAATTTCTTTAACACTCTCGTCTCATCTTTTTAGGCAGTATCCCTATGGGGAAATTATGTTTAAATTTCTTCACAAGCCCTCTGCCGCAATTCTAGTTTATGCGTAAATAACTGATTCATAACAAGGCTAAAATCCCTTTGTTCTTCATATTAAAATACATATTCTCTTCCATAACTTTTATAGAACGAAATTTTATTTTTATATTTATTTCCTCTGCGAAATTTTGAAGGATGAATTTGTATAACGAACATTGAACACTGCTGTCACTGTCAACCTATCTGACTTTTAAAACTGAAAAGGAAATAAGTACAGAAAAAAATCCAATATTTTAACGAAAAAAATCTATAAGGTTGAAGCGCATATGCACTTGGAAAGTTATTGTATAAATACCATTGCATGATTATCATGAAATTTCATTCTTTGAAATTCTGTAAAGAAAATAAATTTAAAAAGAGAAAAGAAATTTTATTTTCTTCACGAAAATAATAAAAGTAAATAATGAACAAGTATATTATGTAGATTGATACACAAAGAGATATGTAGAAAGTATCTGAACTAAATATTTGAGTGCCAATCCATCGGATCTTTTAATATATGTCATCTTAAGAACATTTGTATTGTTTCAATTTAGGAATGAATATAACAAACTCGAATCGCCATTCATGTTATTCGACTCCATTTGCAATCTCGACTGTCATTTTAGATTTCGAATACTCACTAGCCGACGGATTTCTGACACTATTCATCATCAAAGTTGAAATAGAAAATTCAGTAAGAACAAAACATCGCACAATATTTACAAAACCACTTCATGGCGCAATAGCATGTAACATCCAGGAAGTGGTAAGCTATTAAAATTGCAACATTGTCATATTTTCAATAATATACACTTACAATTTCAATGCAGATCAAAGACAAAAGATAGAGTTGTTTGTGAATTACAAAACTACAGCATGTTGAATAAAACATTTTGCTGTAGATAGTATTTTCCGATTTTTACTAACAAAGAAACACTCAAACACAATCTCTCTCACTCACTTTTACACTCAAGCAGTACATCGCACTCCCGCTCCCCTCATTTGTCCATCTCTCTCTTTCTATCTCTTTGCCCTCTCTCTGTCTATCTCTCTGCCTGTCTGTCTGTCTGTCTGTCTGTCTCTCTCTCTCTCTCTCTCTCTCTCTCTCTCTCTATATATATATATATATATATATATATATATATATATATATATATATATATATATACATATATATATATATATATATATATATATTTAGCAAAAGTTAGCAACTGACTGAAGTTTTATTTTCCTGTCTGTCTCAGCAAAATTATATGCGAGTGTATGTCTTTGCGTGTATGTGTGTGCGTGTGCTCTCGAGTATACGTGTGTACATATGCGTGCACGCAGACAACTGTTTATGAGATTTTGTATATGTGATGGATATGCGTTCATGTATATGCTTTTATAAACATTTCTAAGAAATACACCCTGAATGCAACGTTAAGCAATAATCTAAGAACATTCAATAAAATAGGTTAAGCCTGCTTTATATATGATGTTCTGTAGTTCGTCCGAATTTAAGAAAACATCAAT
The DNA here is from genome assembly GCF_006345805.1 of Octopus sinensis. NCBI lineage: Eukaryota > Metazoa > Mollusca > Cephalopoda > Octopoda > Octopodidae > Octopus > Octopus sinensis. Next base: position 110,663,562 of record NC_042998.1, read on the forward strand.
TCAATAAACATATAAATTAAAGTAAACATATAGAATTCAAGGGCACAAATAATTTTATGGTAATACATTGCATTAGAAGGAACAAAATACAAGCCCGAAAGTGCTAAGGAATTAATGAGGAAATCAGATTTGCCCCGGTTATATGCTATTAACCACGACGTGTTATTAGGTTGAAACTTCATATTTCAAATCTAATATATTTATAAATAGTATTGAACAGAATAAAAACTGCATACACACATACATACGTACCTACTTACACACATACACACACATATAAATATATATATATATATACACACACATACATATATATTGTATATTTATAAATATATGTCTGTGCGTGTGTAAGTATGTAAGTCTAAGTACTTAAGTATGTACGCACACATACACACATATATATGTATAGTTGAAATTTACAGAAAAAGAAAAGACGATGACCCATGTATAAACAACAAGCAGGTGTATTAGTTTGACTCTCGGGAAGGTGAGAAAGTCTTCTACAAAATAAACAGAGGGAGAATAAAAAAAACGTGTAGATCTAGCGGTCAATCATCGTGACTGGTTAGAAAGAGGTAGTTCGACAGGAGAGCTGGGAAGAAGGGGAGATAATAAAGCACTGGTAATCCCAAAACAAAATTGCGCGTGCGTATGTGTATGTGAGAGTTTACAAGTGTGTGTGTGTGTGTGGATAGGGGCTAATGATTTTGACCTGGGGATGGGCGCGAGCGTAAGTGCGTACGTTTATAATGAGTGGATGTTGGCGTGGGTACTGGGAAGTGGTCAGTGCTAGTGTGTGCGGAGTGGTGTGGGGTGGGGTGATGTGTGGATTGGCGCTGTGGGGGTATAGGGATTTGAGAGTCGGGTGCAGGTACGTTGTGGGTTTGGTTTGAGGAAGTTAGGGTGAGGATGTGAAGTGGAGGTGTGCGTAGGGTTGGAGTATATGGAAGTGTGATGGGATACTCTCCATCCATTCTCCACCAAACACAAGCTAACGATTGCGTCCCAGCATAGCCGCAGCTCTTGAGCTGTAACGATCAAGAGATAAAGAATAAAGGATATGTATGTATGTCTGTATGTATGTATGTATGTATGTATATGCATACATGAATGTATATGTTTATGAATGCACGCACACACGCACACACACACACAAACACACACACATATATATACATATATTATAAATTACTATTTTCAATCTACAAAGTTTTAAAGGATTTTTTGTTAGGTCAAAACCACACAAGAAAGACAAATTTATTAACACAAAAAAAGTGGTTTTCATGAAGTTAGTAATTAGAAAATGAAATCTATTTATTATAAAGGTAAAGTGCAATATCTCTGAGTTAAAGATTATTTCCGGAAGAACTGAAATTGTACTCAAGAGCATTTATTTTTATTTATTAATTAATAAAAAAAACAGGATTTTGAGCTAATATATATAAATATTACATATAAGGCACAATGTGTATACATACATGGATATACATACTTACATATATATATATATATATTATATATATATATATATATATATATATATATATATACATATATATATATATATATATATATATATAACACGTGTGTGGGTTTGTGTGTATACACGAAGCTGGTGTTTGTGATTATTACACAGTGTATATAACACATGCACACACACATGTTCCTACATTCCTTCATGTATATTACTTTTGCTATAAATAAATGTGATACGCCATACTTATGTAATATTTACTCATACATGTATACCTAGATTTATGCATATTTCTAAGTATATGTGTGCATATCTGTGTCTATTAATTTGCTAGGTGTGCTGTGATATAACTGTTTCTTTCACATTCAACTGATTTTCTTTATGGACGTACTCACCAAAGGGGAATTCCTTTTATGGTATTTACAATATAAAAGTTCTGACAAAATTAGTTGACGTCCGTTCATTGATTCGAATAATGTTTTTTCGATAAAGAAGGATTTTATTTTTCTGATTCTAGTTAAATGAATATTTCTTATATAATGGTGTTACCTGTTTCTTGTGTTTTATAGTAAACCTAGTTCTAATCAACATCAATCTCATCAGTATGGCTTCGATCGAGCTGTTTTCGTCACTGTTTATTTGGCTCTAGCGAGAAAAATGTTGCCAGGGATATGTTTATAGGCATAGTCAGTTATCATAATTTTATTTCATATGACTATCACCTGCTTTATCCTTAACACATACGTTTTATGACATTCATTGTTCGGCAAGAAATATTTTGCTTCCTTATAATCTTATGATGGACTTCACTACAAAACCAGGAATATATTTTGGAAGCAAAAATTCAGTTGAGGAAACTCACAAACAGAAAAAAGCCATTACAAACGGAACATACTAAAGAAATTTAATTATCTACTTGACTACTGATCTAGAGTCAGTAGATATCCTTTCTGCATTAGATATCTTTTCTACTATACAAACTTGTGATGATTATAAATCCACATAGTTTTGATCTTTACCCTTGAATCCATTCACAGAAATTGTTGTCTGGTATATGTTTCTAGTAATAACTTCAAGTCCAACATGAAAATCTCATCATAATTCTTATTTAAATTTAAAGTAGCACTTGCACTAATGTCAGTCGTGTTTGCTTATTTCCTGTTAGAACCTCATTTTATCGATGGAAAGAGTTTCACAAGATATATATTTGGATATTCCGCTCCAAGTCCCAAGTCAGTCAAAGTCAATTTTACCTTTAATCATTTTAGGATCGATAAAATATTACGTATACTGAATGTTGGATGGGTAAGACATTTAGAGGGCCGAACAAGATACCTAGCGAGATCTTTACGACCTGGCAGCAACGCTTATCACAACACTGTAACCAAGTTATATCGGCCCTAAAGTGGCTACCTTAATCATGTATATGAAACTTCAAATGATCTTCACCTGGCCGGAGTACATGAGTACATCTTTAATTTACTTTTACTGACGGAGCCCTTTTATATTTTATTACACAAATAGAAGTAATTTTTATCAGCAAGACCTTCCTTGCTGTGTTTTCATTAGTGCAATTATTAGTGTGTATGAACATATCTATGTATGTGCTACGTATGTATGTATGTATTATGTATGTATGTATGTATGTATGTATGTATGTATGTATGCATACATGCATACATGAATGTTCACTTCTGTTTTTGATTAAATTCTTTCTTTTAGAAAAAAGCTAGTTTCTACCATAAATACTAAACGTCATGGCTGGAATGCACATAACGAAAATGACGTCACATTTTAAACATGAGAAAAGTTTTGCATATTTCTACTGTTCCATTTACAGATTGTACTTGTAATGTGCGATTCAGTTGGTCGATTTTCTAAAAATCTGAGCTTATCCAGGCCGTCAGTTACACATTTACTCACAAAACTAAGTACACCATGTAATATGGTATAAATGTACATTTGTAATGTGGATTTAAAACTTGGAGATTTTGAAGCGGTAGTCTATAGTTATCCTCTTTCTCTTTGATCTTCAAAGAGATATTCATATCAACGGGACTGCTGACCTTTATTACAGTACATACGTTTTCTTGTGTGTACCAAACAAAAATAACCGGCCAATAATGATTACACTTAATAAATGTTTTAATGGAAATGTTCCTCCAGTATTCGTTGTGTTGATGCTTGTGTACGTAGTTAAGTGAGATGCTGTACATGTATTCCAGTACAGCATTTTTCTAGATAGCATTGTGTATTGTTTTTACGAGAACGTCGTGTTATGTAAGGAAGCTGTAGCCTGATGACATTTCGTAGCATCTGCTAATTTAAGCTCCAAGTGCTGCAATGTCAATTTTGTCTATTAGTTTATTTCATAGTAATCATCTGTTCTTGCCTGATGACATTTTGTGGCATCTGCTAATTCAAGCTCCAAGGGCTTCAATGTATATTTAGTCTATTAGTTATTTTATAGTAATCGTCTGTTCTTGGATTGCAAAATATAGCCTTCGAAATGTGACGTGATGTAGCAGTCTCTATTTCAAGAGAAATTACACTTCATGACAATATTACTGTCGTCTTTCAGTATTCAGCTAACATACCTATCCATGGCTTGACTGGTATGCTGTAGACTTCACCTTCCAGCTAGGTAATGCGTAATGCATTTATTAATGCTGCTTTTGATTATCAAGGGCTATCTGAGAGAGCCTATTCGGCATTTGAAGACTGTCTCTACTTCTTTTATCTCTTCTCAGGTAGAACCTGTAGATTTCTATGAGTCAAACTATCTTTATTTATAGTATCTTCGCATGATGTATTCATCAATGCCAAGGTACTTGTACCATTATGTTTGTGGGACAGGTGAGACAATGAGATCATATATGCACATGTTTATGGGTCTGGAGACGGATGTTCCGCGTTTAACAATCAAATATGAACATTTCATTTCCCTAAATTTTAGACGTATGTCCGCTGAAAATGTTATGAATTCCATCTGTTTCTCTTTTGGCATTGTTCACATTTTTAGCATAAATCTAGAGGTCATCCATAAAGAAATTATAGGTTGCAGTAATATCTCTAGCAGTTGCAGACCCTAGCATGCACCCATTCGAGCTTGTAGCACAAATAATAATGGATTTAATGCAAAAATGAACAGCATTACATATGTATGTATGTATTTTTATAGGTGTATATATGTATATTTTTACTTTATATATATATATGTGTGTGTGTGTGTTTGGCAGAAACCTAAAAATGTACTTGTAACTTACTCTAAAATGTCTCAAACAGATTCAGTAAATGGAACAAAAGGCTTGGGAACGTCAGGGGAACAAGTTTGGCTCGGCAAGTGTCTCAGTGTTTCACAGGCTGAAGCCGGTCGCCATCCTGCCACTTTGGTCAAACAATCTTCAAGAAAAATTAAAAATAAACATCCTTTGAATTTCGGATGTTGGAATGTGTACAAACTTGATGATAATTTCAACAAGAGGCCAGAAAGGCGTGCTGCACTTATTTTATGTGGGCTTAAGAAATATTCCCTTGATATAGTTGCGCTCTCTGAAACTCGTCTCTCTGGTGATGGTCAAGTAAATGAACCTACTTATGGAAATACTATCTTTTGGAGATGCCTACCTAAGGGTCAGCGTATAGAATTTGGAGTTGGTTTTCTCTGAAAAATACATTAGTATCTCGCATTGTAGAGCTTCCAAGTGGTATATCTGAACGGATCATGTCATGCCGTATTAAACTGACAAAAGGCAGGTTTCTTACCGTTGTCAGTATTTATGCACCAGCAATGTCCCATTCTGATGAAACTGTAGGACAGTTTTATGATGATCTAGCTCAATTATTGAGGAAAGCACCAGTTTCTGACGAGCTGATCATATTGGAAGATTTCAATGCAAGAGTTTGAAAAGACTATGTTTCATGGCCGGTTTTAGGTCGACATGGGATTAGAAAATGCAATAAAACTGGAGTAGCTCTTTTGACAATTCGTACTGAAAACAATCTGGTTGTTACTAACACTGTTTAAGCAGAAAAATAAATATAAAACCCCCTGGATGCACCCAAGATCGAAGCACTGGCATCTCATAGATTATATTCTGATCGGCAAACGTGATATGAAAGACGTTTCTAGCGTTCAGGTCATGAGAGGGGCAGAGAGTTGGACTAACCATCATCAAGTGCGTGGAAAAGTGGATTATTCAATAATACCTAAAAATCGACTGTCTGGTGCTAAGGTTCCCCAAAATGGAGTAAAGCAAGGAGACCTTGATGCACCCTCCCTATTTGTAATATACTTTGCTGTTGTGCTGTCACATGATTTTCAAAACTCTGAGGAAGATATGTACATAAAATATCGAACAACATTAGAGAACTTTTTATGCTGACGATTGCGATTTTGTCAGTCATTCTGAAACAGGTCAGCAAATTTTGTAACTGCATTTGACTCAACTTGTGATAATTTTGGGTTGAAATGCATCGACCTGCATGTGGTGCTGTTTGTAACTCACCTAAAATGTTTGTTAATGGAAAGTTACTTGAGGTTGTCGATTCGTTCGTCTACCTTGGAAGCTCAGTTCAAAATGATGGAAATCTTGATACAGAAATACAGTTGCGAATTCGAAGGGCAGCAAAAACATTCGGTGGCTTGGAGTCACGCGTTTGGTGCCAGTGACTTATAAATAAGAATACAAAGCTGGCTCTTTACAAATCATTTGTCTTACCATCCCTGTTGTATTCCTGCGAAACTTGGACTTGTAATGAAAGATATTTTAAACTGTGAGAACAATTCCACCAAAAATGTCTTCATCACATTTTAAGAATTAAATGGATTTCTTTTACTCCAAACACAGATATCCTTGCATCTGCAGGCATTACCTCAATTAAAGCTATGATTTGGAGGAACCAATTGAGATGGAGTGGCCATATTGTTCGAATGGTAGATGAACGCATGCCGAAACAGCAGTTTTATGGTGAGCTTGCATTGGGGAAACTCTAACGAAGCAAACCTAAAAAAGGTTTCAAGATGGCATAAGGACTACTATGAAGTCACTTGGGATGGTTCCAGAAGATATAGAAACCCTTGCTTCTGATCGAGTTGGATGGCGAACAGAGGTGTGGAGTGGAGTGAACGCATTTGAAGAGGTCAGGATAACGCAAGTAAAACTCAAAAGAGATCTAAGGAAGATTGTAACGATTGAGAAGGTGAATGACAATGACCTTTTTGTGTGCACAGTCTGTGAGAGACGATGCCTGTCTTTTGCTAGCCTCAAATCCCATCTATGAACGCATGGAAAACGAACCTTCACCAGCTATTCTGCTTGTATATCTGTGCACACCTTTGAATGCAGTGTATGCCAGAAGGTCCATTGGAGGCGTCAAAAGACATTTTAAGATCCACAAAGAGCAAACCTTATCTGCAGGTTTAGGTGCAATCTGTGTTGGTGTCTTTTCAGAACATTGGTTTAAAAAGCCACATCAGACAGCATGATGGTGCTAAGGTGTAGGTACAGTAGGTGGTCAAACTCTGTATAAGGTGTACACAACCACTAACTATATATGTATGTATGTATGTATGTATGTATGTATGTATGTATGTATGTATGTATGTATGTATGAATGTATGTATGTATGTATGAATGTATGTATGAATGTATGTATGTATGTATGTATGTATGTACGTACGTACGTACGTACGTGTTCGTGCGTGCATGTGCATGTGCATGTATGTATGTATGTACTCGTAGGTACGGAAGTGTGTATGAAAGCATTATCTATATTTCCATGCACGGATATGTCTCGCAGCTGCTTAACACTAAAACAATCAAAAGAAGCAGAGCTGTGATGAAATATCTTCCCTCTCGTCCAGTCGATTTTTATGGGCAATTTTGTATCTTTCGATTCCATTCTGTTCAGGAAATTTCTTAAATTATGGCGCATATTTTGAAGAACTATTTCTCTCAGGTTGAGTAAAACTATTTTGTTATCTCCATCGGCTAGAACGGCGCATATTCGAGAAAACAGAAGTAGCTACAAGACAAACCTCTAACATTTATATATTAACTATTAACGCACCATTGAAAAACATGATTACAGTGATTGAAGAAAGCTTGTTTCATGCCAGTTTCAGAATTGAAGTAGGCTGCGAGTTGGTAGAATCGTGAATACGCCTGCAAAATGCTTAGCTGCATTTCGTTTGTCTTCACGTTGTGATTTCAAATTCTGCCAAAGCTAACTTTCAATATTTCGGTATCCATAAGAACCAGTTGAACACTGGGGTTGATGTAATCTACTTACACCTCCTCCGAAATTGTTCCAAAATTTTAAATCAATATTAGAACGCAAAAATATGACGTTCTATACATCTTGGAATGGATATGCTAAAAAACCAAGCCGAGCATTTCTTTTGTACAATCACTTGCTGAGTTAAAATTTATAGCATAATAGAAAATAGGTTAGTCAAAAGTTATTGCTCCCTCATTATCGTATCATTTTTAGTATGGATATACTTTTTCTTTGTAATGGAAGATAATTCAAATTATATACATATACAATTGTACGTCCCCAAAAGCAATGCTGCATACCTCTCTATTATAAAGTGTTGTACATAGCGTTGCAATAGATACTTACCAAAAACCCTGAAATGTGATAATAGTTATGATTAAGGAGTGCATATTATATTATAGATTGTCGTTTAATTCAGATCAGGCGCGATGCAGGAGAAGTTTTCAATTCTATGCTATAAACATTCCACTCTTTAGCACCGTACTTCACATTGGCGATCACATTGTTTATTCTGCCTTTGTTAGAGATATAGACTATAATTTGCAGCTGTTCGAGTGGCTATGAAGATGTTCTTTTGTTAGCGAATATGATACTGTACTTTGTATATATTATATTATTTTGTCACATAGAATCATTCTTATCAAACTCTGTGAGAAGGAGCTTAGTCGAAGCAAAGTCAATATATTCACAGACGCATTTAATCCCGCAGCTATATTGGCTGGGCAATGTATTGACGCTTCAACGTGAAAATAAACAAGAAATCGTAAAATGACATATCAATCACAATACATGACTATTAGCCACAAGTATTTGAGACAAAGAGATGAAGAGAAACCGTCAAATTATAGATGTAAAACACTGAAGTTTTTCTTTTTTCTGGCCAAAAGATTACCGATTAGAATTAGAGTACTAGGTATGATAAAAATATGAATAAATCATACAAATCTTAGTGCTTGAAACACGGCAGCTCGTTGCCCCCAAAATCACCGTGCAAAGCGCATGTTACACACTATGAAGGACACGCACAGTTCAATAGCAGTTCAATAGCAAAACAAGTGGCACACATCACACATACACTAAAAACGTACCCAGCAAAATTAGCGTCTAATAAATTAGCAGAGCATATATTTTTATAAAATCAATACCTGACATAAACAATTAACACAACTCATATCCTGTATAGTGGCCACCTATTGATATAAACTACCAACGCAACAGACTGTTTACTATCCACGTGTAACAGTAGAACACAAGATGCCGGCACACACAAACGTATCACAGTGATCCTCTTCACAATAAGATAATACATACGGCATATTTACTACACAGCACATTTTATATTACAATATCAGGAACAACAAAGTAAATCAGACAACAAAACAGAAGCTATATTATATACAACGACTATACTACATTCCTAATATTCAATGCTGAACACCCCCGAGGAATAAAGTGTAGCACATAGTGAGGCAATAGATGCTTACAGAAAACTCCTTAAATGAGATAACAATAATAGTAATAATAATAAAACTGATAATAATCTTATCTGTGAATTCTTCTTATCATTATAATTACTTCAAAAAATTGCCATGCAACATAAAAATATCCTTCACTGAATGTCAGGGTGGCCAATTATATTAGAGTCGATCAATCGATTATAAGCAAGGAACAATCAAAACCTATATCGATCATATAACATGTTGTTTCTGAGTCAGTACGAATAACGTAAGAGAGTGGAGATTTTCTCGCACACTACGATTGATCTGAAATACAATATTGTTATAAAAACCTATTGACATTCGACAGATATTTTACAGTGATTATGGAGACACTTATGGCCTACCTTCGCAGTACATTAATGTCAAATCGCTCGAAACAACATCAAATACAAAATTCAATGTTTTTATAGACAAAATTCATCTACCCTTTCATATAACTATATCGGGTATGTATATCTATATATTTATCTATCACCTTATCTTTATTTCTTCTCTTCTCACTCTCTGTAACACACTCTCTCTCTCTCTCTCCCTCTCTCTCTCTCACTCACACACACACACACACACACACACACACATATTCATATACCGATAAAATATATCACTATAAACAACAGAAAGACAAATGGAAAGACGAATATATATATATGTATGTATATATATATATATATATGTGTGTATATAGTTATGTATGTATATATATACTTATGTATGTACATATGTATATAAATATACATATATATATATATATATATATATACATATATATATATATACATATATATATATATACACACACGCATACACATCATGTATATATATATATATATATAAACAAGTTACAATATATTTCAGGAATATTTAAACCTAAATCTATAAAGAATTTCACTGCTGTCTGTGATAGGGAAAATTTTTCGTTTTTGGGAAAAAGGCGAAAAGACTTTACAGGTTCAAATATCTGCCAAAAATATTTGAACTGCTCTTTAGTTTGTATACTTTCCATCGCCGCTTCGTGCCTTTACTTAGGTTTATATGAATATATATATATATAATATATATATATATATATATATAATATATATATATATTATATATATATATATGTGTGTGTGTGTGTGTGTGTGTGTGTGCGTGCGTGCGTGTGTGTGTGTGCACGCATATATATGTATGTATATATATATATGTTTTCATATATAAGATTGCATATATATATATATATATATATACAAAAAGGGAAAACCTATGACAGGACCTCTTGCATGCTACAAAGGGCAGTTAAACCCAACCACAAAGATAATTCTAAAGGCACACCAATAAACCACTAGAATGAAGGGAATTATTACTTTTAGTTAATCCCAAACTCGAGTTTCCATATCAATGAGAAAATAAATTAATTTGCCATTCATATTTCGTAATTGGCATCGCTAAAAGAATGCATAATTATGTAGCAATGCGTACCGAAAAAACACATGGGAGTTACATGCTTATAACATTATGGATTCAAATCAAGCACACAGGCGCATTCACATAGCCAGCAACAGATAAATTGTAAAATCTATGTACTATAAGCCTCAGAATTCGGAAGTTTCACTGTGTAATCATAAGGACAAAAATAAGAATAATTTGTTACCAGTAGTTCGCATGCGTAATAAGAGACATAAGACGACATATTTTCATATATAAGAGTGCACACACACACTCACACATACATACATGCATATATATATATATATATATATATATATATATATATATATACATAAAGAGAAGACCTATAGCAGGACTCCTTACATGCTACAAAAGGCAATTAAACCAAACCACGAGAAAATGATTCTAAAGGCACACCGATAAAGTAGTAGAATGAAACTCGAGTTTACCTATTAATTTACAAAGAAATTAATTTGCCATACGTAGCTCGTCAGTGAGATCACTGAAACAATGTATAATTATATAGCAATAATACGTACCGAAAAATCACGTGCGTGCTACATATATATATATAATATATATATATATATATATTATATATATATATATATATATATATATACATATATGTCTCTGTGTCTGTGTGTACTTATGTATGTGAGTGTATATATATATGTATATATATATATATATATATATATATATAGTGAGGAATTACAATAAACGAAAGACAAAGACGAGTGAGTAAACAACAAACAGATGTATTAGTTTAACTCTCGGGAACTGAGAAAGTCTTTTACGTTTCGAGCCTACGCTCTTCGACAGAAAGGAACGCATAAATAAACAGGGAGAGAAAGCAGAAAAGAGGTTTAGTGACTAGCGATCTATCATAGCGAATGCTGGACGGAGGGGGTCACAAAGAAGAGCTAGGAAAAGAGGAGATAAAGTAGTGATGATTCCAAAACGAAGGTGCGCGTGTGTTTGTATGTGATATCATTTATGGGCGTGTAGACGGAGGCTGGTGACATTGACGTGTATGTGTGTGTGCACGTGTAGGAGTGTGAATGAACATGTAGGTGCTGGGAGGTGGTCAGTGTTACTTCGTGGGGGGTGGAGTGATGTGGTGGGGTATGTTGGTGTTGTGTGGTGATGCATGGTGTGGTGGTGATTGTCTGTTGTGTGGTGGCTGTTGTGTGTGGTGGTGGTTGTGTGTGGTGTTGTGGTGGTTGTGTGTGGTGAGGTGGTGTGTGTTGTGGTGGTGTGGTGTAGTGGTGTATTGTGTTGTATGGTGGTGTTGTGGTGTGGGGGATGCGAGATTGAGAGAAGCAAGGGTGGGGTCTGAGGGAAGGGTGTGGGTGTGGGATAGGATGTATAGGGATGGTGGGGTTGGAATGTGTAGGGGTGGAGTAACGAGGGAGGGTGTGGCGATGAAGGGAGAGGGTGGAAGGGAGAAGGTGTGTAAGAGTGAAGAGAGGAAGAAGGTGCTTCATCAAGAGAGTAGAGGACAGAGAGAGTAGAAGATGGAGTAGCTGACGTTGCTAGAACTGCAGGTGAAAGACTCAGTGATATGGTAGGGTCGATGATGAGTGCCGGTGAGGAGGGTGGTGTTAGAGAGGTAAGGGCAAATGCGGCAGTATTTATAGCAGGAGACAAATTTCAAGACGATAATACTCCTCATGAAAGCCAACATATATCTAAACACAGACGTTACATATAAGCCAGTATAAATATGCGAAGGTAGGCCATAAGTGTATACATAATCACTGTAAAATAACATACAAAAGCATATATACACATATTATAGTGTACTTCCGTGCCCTAACCGTAGTCGGGTGAAGAATTGTACAAATACATGCAGATAGATCAAATAGTCTCAAGTTGTTGAGATGACATTTTACAATAATACATAAGAGAAGTCCTCAAACGAATCCAATGAATACGAAGGAATCAAATTGTAATTATCCATTTGTTCATTTAATTTCTTGCCGCTTAGAGATATTGTTGACTGAGATGTATACAGGTATATTTGAATTGTCTGGTATTTCTTGAAGAAATGTTTCCAGGTTTCGTGCGAATATATACATACATATATGTATGTATGTATGTATGTATGTATGTATGTATGTATGTATGTATGTATGTATGTATGTATGTATGTATGTATTATGTATGTATGTGTGTATATATGTATGCATGTATGTATGCGTGTACACACTCACACACATGTACACATATGACTTTATTGTGATTTTCAGTTAGTAATAGTATGAATTATGTTGGTTACAACAGGTTCCTAGAATGGAGCGCCTATTTAATCACCTACAAAACCAGACTGTAGTTCTTTAAATGGAAAAGTAGTGTCGGATATTATTCTTCTCTAAAGTTGAAATCTTCACAGTTGGAATGATTTATACCATAAGCCTCCTCGATCTTGGTTGAAGTAACTTTGCACGGCAATATCAGAAATATAGATTAAATTCTGCAAAAAAAAAACCTTATAGGTACTATGTTATTAACTACTTTGTCACTACTTTCCGGAGGTGTGAAATATAAGGTATGTTGTTAGCACTTTAACGCAAGATAGTGAGCTGACTAGAACCTTCTTTTATTTTCTTTCTCGTTCAACCTTCTCTTCGATTTCTTTTCGGGTATTATACATTGTAGATCATTAAAGACGTGGTTGTTTGAATTATGCTCAGCAAACAACTGTTCAAACAAAATAATGCCTGTTAATTCAATATATGAAAGTCATGAGATTTCATTTTCTTACTTACTGAGAAATAGGGTGTAGAATTCCTAGAGCTAGATTCAAGGAAAATTGCATGATTCGCGCGCACACGCACACACACACAATCCTTTCTGAGACTCTAGTGCGCACACACACACTAGTAGTACTTGTTTGCTGATCCTGACAACTACAATGAGTGAAAAAAATTTATTCTTGGCGTCTGGATAAACAAGCTCACATCTGTTATGAATATTCACAACAAAAATTACTTTTCGCACCGCACATTTACTCTATCTTAGACTAGAAGTATTTTGTAAGAGAAAGTTCTTTAAACATTCTTTTTAATCGTCATTCCATGTAATGTATATCCCAAAGTTTTAGGCTAAAAACCTGTATGCCATTATCTTCTTCACAACTGATATACACATAAGTTACACGTGCTATATATAATTTATATATCTTTAATCGGAGCCTTCATTATATTCTTTAGTGAGTTCTGCCACTACTATAGCTATCTGATATGCTCTACACAATCAAATTATGTATAATCTCCATACCTCTAAACTTACACGATGCTTTCACCAAATACACCTGCCTTTATCACCATCTCTAATGCATTCCATTTTCCATGAACCCCTATAAACATTTTACTTAATCGTCACTTGCGAAATTTGCATGCGTTTGTCATGCAGGACTCCCTTACTACCGAATGACTATTTTTCCGGGACTATCGTCTTGAAATAATCTTATTCTGAATGTCAATTGCAACGAACTTTTCAGTGTAGGAAAAAAAAGGAATATTATCTCCTATGGCAGCTGCCATAAGGACCATGTAAAACCATCAATTATAAAAGTCTATATGAAATGAAATAAGTAAATGTTAATTGATTTCTACGCTGTACGTTATGTGAACAGTTATCAATAACTGATGTGCGAAAAGGGGTTAATATTAAAAAGCTAAAGCCAAAATCACTAGCAAAATATTATTCATACGATGTAATTCATAGACGCTTTATTATTTATCAAAATTAAACATGTCATCCACATTCTGAATCAAAATGATGTGTGAGGCCATTGCCATTCACCTAGTATTTTCGACAAATGCTCATCCTTGAAAATGGAAAACATTTTTGAATAAATTGGGCTAAATCTCTGAAATCTCACAAAACTATCACTGGCACTGCTGAAGCAAACCAAAAACGAAGTATACATAACATGCCAGATACAATTTTAATATAAACGTAATCTATATTTCAGTATATTCTACTTTTTAATGAAAATATTATGTCTGTATGAATACATCTGTTAGTTCAGGTGTTCACTGAACGACTATTACTACTTACTATTAATACATCAATAAATACGCTGATTCAGAAACATTTCATAATTCAGATTATAAATAGTTTTAAATAATTTACATGTTGAATATATTCTCTACCAAGCAAGTAATCATTTTGTCTGTGTTTTTCAGACACCAGTGGTAGGGCTTGACCAAATCAAAATACATTAACTAGCAATGTAGTCACTGTATCGGTTGTAATACGTATAGATTATAACGACAAAATACAACGAACCATTGCAGATAAATGAACAGTTACTCCGATGGCCTTTGTATATATTTATAAAGAAAATTGCAATTTTTAGACATTTGCTTGGCATAGAACATATTCTAATGTCATTTTCTCAGAGGAAATGCATGTTGAATTTGTCTTATCTAAGACGCTTTACTGTAAACGTATGCACCAGCAGAATCATATGATTACTACACTGGAGAATATACATGTAATAAGGCACTGATCTCATATATTTTTGTAATATTAATGATACAGCACACTTACGAACATAATCTAAAATGTAACAAATATATAAAACAGAGGTATCTTAAGACAAACAGCAGTACGGTCTTATACTTGAAGTTGTCTCCGTGAGAGCAATGTCAAATGCAGGCCAAATCCATTAGAGAATTGTAGCCAGTTCTGACGGTCATGTCATACATTACAAGCATTCAGAAACAGGAGAATATGAAGTGAAGTTGTCACGTGATATGCTAAGCGTGCAAGTTTAAGCTTCTGAAACTTATTAAAACTTACACAAATGCCAAGTGCTAGAAATTCAATAAGACGACGCTTCCAGCTTTTATGAAATGATAGCGTCCTTGGAAGACCAAATAAGATACAAACCATAAAATCAATAAATCTATAATAAACAAATTTCCATGCACAAGTATGAAAGTCAATGTCGTTAGAGGAAACATAGTCATAGCAGCCTTAGAATATGAGTTTCAAGCAAATACGCATATGCGTGTTGGTGTAATTGAGTGTGTATATGTATGTATGCATGTGCATGTATGTATATATATATGTATAAATATATATGTATAAATATATATGTATATATATATATATATATATATATATATATATATATATATATAATATATATATATATATATATATATATATATATATATATATATTCTTTTATTCTTCTACTTTTTTCAGACATTTGACTGCGCTCATGCTGGAGCACCACCTTTAGTAGACTTCTTTGTAAGTCTAGTACTTATTCTATCAGCGTCATTTTGCCGAGCCGCTATGTGATGTGGACTTAAAAACAAATATATATATATATACGACTTCTGTCAATTTCCGTCTACCAAATCCACCCACAAAGCTTTGGTCGGCCCGAAGCTATAGTAGAAGACACCTGCCCAAGGATTGAACCCGTAACCATATGGATGGTAATCAGGCTACTTTATTCAAAGTTTTCCCATAAAGGCATAACATAGAGGGAGTAGCTTGCGGGCTGGACAAAGACATTGATGAGATGAGTGACGAAAACGAATGATAGTAATGGGAGAAGACAAAAGATGCCCGCCGAATTTTTGCTTCTCTAAATCATTATTCTTTTTTTACGCAGTAAAAAACAATACAAGGTATTAAACCTTTTTAGTTCCATAGTTCTTTATAAATTGAGGCTCTGACCCTCTTACAATCAATAAACTCAAAACACAAAACAAAACAACAGACCGAAGCATTAAACCTCTTACTTTAATATTGATACACAATAGGAGGCACTAAGCCTCTTAATTTTTTCGCCCTGCCGATACCCGTCCAGGCTCAATGCCTCACTCAAGCACCTCGATGGTGCTAGGTCGGGACTTTTCAGCAAAAAGCGAAATGTGTTCTCAGGGAAGGAATCCATAACCTCAAACAAGTCTTTTCCCCACAAGACCCCCACAGCTACTTGCAGAGGTCAATCAGTGTTCTTGATACAGGTAATAATTCCTTCCCATCGACCTTTTTTTATTAAACTTTTTGATAATTTTTTGGATTTCCCCTTCCCTCTGGCACAGGACTACAAATCCCTCCTCCACGTAGGGAGAGTCCTCAAATCCCGTCTTCGGTGGAACAACTATTACCGAAGGGGTTTCGAGACATGCCGGTAGTGTACTAGCAACAGCCGGCAATGACGCGTTTTTCTTTTTTTCTTATTTTCTCTTTTATGACGGGAGGGTGGAGTTCTTTCGTTTTGTCCGGAAGATCTTTCCCGTCGCCTCAGTATCTATTGTTGGGTAACCACACTTACCTACCTTCTTTCTTTTTTTTTTACCTATTTTCGAGGAGGTCTTCACATCCTCTACTGCCTCCATCTATCCCTCCGATGGAAGAGCGGGGGCGCTGCTTCTATTAACTGCTCCATGACCCTATTTTGGTCCTGGGGTCAGTTTTCTTAATATGGGCCGGTTCCAGATACAGGTAACACTTGGGGGTGGGTGTCCCTCGCGAATCACCGGATACTTAGAACCGGTCATCCTCAAAAAATCTGGAAAAACCAGATCATTGGCTGATTGGGTCCACAGTGTCAAAACTGTTTTCGACCCCACCCAATTAGCCGCAGGGTGGCAGCCCACAGACCCAAGCTCTTATTAATTTCTTCCCACAGAGGGGACAAATTAAAAAGTAGAGCTTTTCATTTTGAGGAGAAAAAAGTGGGTAGGTTTTCGATCACAGAAATGTATTTAATATATATATATATAATATAAAATATGAATTACAGATAAAACCACTAATATGAAACTCAAGCAGTGATAGACATAAACCAATACATAAATAACCAATATATACATATATATATATATATGTGTGTGTGTGTGTGTGTGTGTGTGTGTATAATTAAATAAAACTAGATCTTAAAAATTATAAAATTAATAATAAATATATAATATAATATGTAAAAACACTACGTACGCTTCATGGCTACAAATTAAATTCGAATTACAATTAAGTTTAAACTCAATTGAAATAAATTCAATTTAAAATTATAGTCAATCTTCAGGTTAATGATAATAGTTAATTAAATAATCAAATAGAGTTAAATAATATTCACTTAAGATATAAATAAATAATATTTTTTCTTATAACTAAATTATAAAGTTAGACCATTAGGATTATTTCCTACAACACATTTATTCTTTTATTCTCTAATAACCTTAAACAAATTAATTTATTTATATATATAAAAATGGTTATGTTGAAGTCAAATCTTTATCTAAATAAAATCACTTTAAGAGACATACATTATTGACTCAGTAGTAATTCAAACATTATCTATATTATGACGACTAATTAAGAAAATAAATTAATTTGAAAACTATAATGAGATAAAATTCATTAAATTAAATTAAAGAAGTTTTCCGTTTTGAAATTTTATATATTTATACTGTGAAATTTGATTTAGTACTAAATTGAATTTTTTCTCTGTAAGTTTGGAGTTATACTCCCTAATATTATTACACGCACACATATATGTATGTGTATTTATGATTGTATGTATGTATGTATGTACAATTGCATATACAAATAAATATATATATTGCAATGTCTTCTGAACTGTTTAAATCTGAATATACCACGATATCTTTCAAAAGGGAAATTAAAATATTTCTACAGTGTAATGTTAAATGCGGGCCAAATTACGTTAGAGAACTTGTAAACTTTGTAATATTTCTTTTTCCCATTCATAAACTGCACGTTATACATTCAGATTGTCAGAAGTTGCAAAATTACTGTAATATAATTCAATGAAATTATTGCGATAATGTTTATGAAAGATAGTGTTCTTAGATAAACAAACAGGATATAAACCTCAAAGTCGGCAGTACAAATGTCAAAGTACCTGGAAACGCGTACACGATGTTACAAAAACTGCAATAAAATCAAATTTATGAGATATTTCTCAATTGCTGATTGAATTCCGTATTACGCATAGTTATAAGCATATATACGTATACATCCATCTATCGAAATATATATATATATATATATATATATATATATATATATATATACAGAGGTTGGACAAAATAAGGGAAACACCTAGCATCATAGCATCATAATTTTGAAAAATCTATAAAACCGTCAAAAGTTTATTTTTATGTTTTTTGATTGATTATTAGTGTTGTTTAATATGTTTGGCTAAAATTGCTGTATCTTTTCAGATATCATGAGAAAAAGGTAATAAAAATTCATTAAAGTGACAGAACTATCGGACTTTCAAAGAGGTCAAATTGTTGTTGCTCGTATGGTAGGCGCTAGCGTAACATAAACAGCCGAAATGTTTTTACAAAAAGTACTGTCTCGAACGTAATGACAGCCTTTGAGAAAGAGGGAAAAACCTCTTCGTCGAAACAAAACTCCGGAAGAAATCCAAAATTTTCAAATAGGGCCCGCCGGACTCTTACGCGAATTGTTAGAAAGGATCACAAAAGTACAGCTCTCAGAATTACTGCAGAGCTTAATAACCACGTCGAGAACCCAGTTTCTAAAAATGTTGTTGCCCGTAGCTGCACAAATCTGGATTTCACGGGAAGGCTGCAATCAGAAAATCACTACTTTCAAAAACAAACGTTGCAAAATGTTTGGAGTGGAGTAAAAAGCTACAAAATTTCTCCCTAGTGCAGTGGAAGAATTCTATTTTCTCGGACGAGTCATCCATTACCTTATTTCCAACCACCGGCCAAGTATACGTGTGGAGAGGGCCAGAAGAAGCATTTGACCCAGACTGCCTTCTTTCAATTCTTAAACATGGAGGAGGATCTGTGATGATCTGATGAGCTATATCTTGGAAATCTGCCGGCTCAATGGATTCCCTTCATGGCAGAATTAATAGTCAAGACTATTAAAGTATTTTATCTGATCAAATTCATCGTATGGTTGCTGGACTGTTTGTGGAGGGAAGTGCAATCTTTCAGGATGATAATGCACCAATTCACAAAGCTAAAGTTGTTACTGAATGGCACGAGTAACATTCTAGTGACGTTGAACATCTTATCTGGCCACAACAGTCGCCAGATCTCAATATTATTGAACATTTATGATGCAATTTAGAAAAGCAAGTAAGGAATCGATATCCTCCACCATAATCACTACAAAAACTGGAGGGTGTTTTAGCTGAAGTGTGGACAAAAATTCCTTTGGAAACAATTCAAACTTTGTACAAGTCCATAGTTCATGAACTGAAGCTGTAATTACTACCAAAGCGGTCCTACCGCATATCAAAATAAATTTGAAATTTTAAGGTGTTTCTAAAATTGTGTATAACAACTGCATATATATATATATATATATATATATATATATATATATATATATATATATACATACCATACCCATATACACACAGGCACACATTGATATGGAAGGCTGTGTGGATGGATAGAAGACGGATAGATAGATTTATGGATGGTCGTATGTTTTTCTTTTGAATACATTTAAGTTTTTCGCTATCAAATCAGTCATAAACGAAGTTACACACCTCTTACTTTTAAGGTGCTCCTCCTGTGTTTTTGGGGTATGTGAATGAGCTATTGAATGCATGTACAGCAATCCGTCGACTATTGAGGTGTTACGTTCCAAAACCCAAACCCCCAGCGACAGGTGAAAATCGGCGAAGTAAAAACAGTACTGTACTGCATATCTTTTAAAAATTATTTCTATAATTTGTATATACTCATTTTATTATAAATTCAAAACAACACCACAAAGGAATCAATGTAGGCTTAAATAATAAACTGCGATAGGTGAACCGCGATATGGCAAGGGATTACTGTATGTAGATGTACGTATGGATACTTCTTGCAGCAATGTCATGAATGTGCATGCTATTTATGTACGTATTAATCAGAGCTTCGTTACTGCCTATATGTGTGAGTCGGTGTGTATGCCATGCGGACTTGTAATTATGAACTTATAATACGAATGTTTTACAAATTTTTGCTGTACCACAAATTAATTGAATTCAGAAGATATGAATCAGTTTACTTTGAGCTCTCTCGTAGAACATTACCTATTTCTTTATTACCCACAAGGGGCTAAACACAGAGGGAACAAACAAGGACAGACATAGTTATTAAGTCGATTACATCGACCCCAGTTCGTAACTGGTACTTAATTTATCGACCCCGAAAGGATGAAAGGCAAAGTCGACCTCGGCGGAATTTGAACTCTCAACGTAACGCAGACGAAATACCGCTAAGCATTTTGCCCGGCGTGCTAACGTTTCTGCCAACTCGCCGCCATTACCATTTCTCGGATGTTATGTAGCTCGGCACACTTAGGATAATACTCATAAAAGAAAATCTATAACTTTATCGATATTTCAGCATAAAATAACACTGTGTAACCGAACTGAAGACAAACCAGTCACGTATGCATGCTGCTATCTACTGTAATAGGGGATTTTTACAAGTGGTTAAGTAGAGAAATATCAAGCCCATTGTGTTTACACGAAGCTGTTGTTTTTACTGCGACATTCTACCAGTCCTCCATATTTTTAAAGGAGTGATCACATCTTGATGCTTGTTCACTATTGTTATTCCCATCGTTATAATTCTTCCTGCAGATAGTATTGTAAATGTCCGTTCCGGCAATGCCACCTCATGGGCAGTAAGTAAATTACAGAGATTTTTGGATAACTCTCGTTGTGGATAACATCTATATTTCTGTCGCAATGTGGAGGTTTAGAAGCATTCCTGTCTCTCTTGTAATCAGATATTTCGGAAATATCTCTGTTAATGGATAGGAAATGCGATGCACCTATACTGCTGATATTATCTACATTAGGGGATAGGTGTCCATGTAAAATTTTGTTTTGATATTAGAGCTGTTTCTCATCTCAATTTCTGTGTAAAATAGTCTCGCTAAACTTGAATTTATGAAACAACTGTACGCTTATAATTCTATTCCGGAGTTCATCATCTAATCTCATGATATTATTATTTTCACTGTTGAGTATACACGTGACAAATACATTTCTTTTCAAACTGTTCAGCGGCACGCAGAAACAACTTGACACCCCGTATACTACTGCTTCTATCACTCTGTTTAATATAGTTCCTGTCAGTGTCGATTTATATATTGTAACTACCAATGTATATTAATGAGCCTACTCTTCGAGTTCCTCGTTTATAGACACTTGTTTCTACAAGTTACATTTACACCAATACTTGACTGAAATATAATTCAACAAGCGAATATCTACATTTGTTTCAATTACAAGCATCCAAATGATCAATGTTTAAAGATATAGCTAGTGATCGTCAGTTTGTCAGTAGATAAGCGTGTATTTATATATATTTCACTGGAAACAGACTATCAATATTCTATTGGCTCTGCACTTTAGAAAAGTCTCAACACGTTTTCATTGCTTAACTTGCAGACACATTCGACTCACTTTTATACCGGAAACCTAACATAACAAATGAAAAGCGCAAAAGCGTGAGGGAAATTGAAGAGAAAATAAATGAGAGTAGACTTCTTCAATGTTTGTGGGAGAGAAAACTGTTCATAATTTATCATTTGTATTCAAACCTAGCTAGTGATAATGATTATATTAAGAATTTTCAGTGTTGAATGAAGAACATTCTTCTTCAACTAATGGCACCTGAGGAAAATTTCAGTTTGCTATACCAGGTATTTTTGTTATCCATTAGAGTTGATAGTCCCCAGCTTCATAGTATATAATACTGTGCAAATACTATCAATGAGGTTGGGTGGTCTTCATTCTTCTATTAGTTTGTGAAGTTCTCCAGATGATAAAATTCAATATAGCCTGTTGTTTAGCATGATATTAAAGATCCACAAAGCCTAAATTGTGTTGAGCAACGATGACAGGTGGTATGTATCCAAAATCTTCACATTAGTTTGTCATAAGCCTTTAAGAGAATGTTATTTGTACATACCATCAAAGTTATTTTTCAAACTTACTTTCATATTCTAGCTTACAATTCTATTGAGACTAATACACGTAAACGTATTGGCAATAGATCTGTTGACTTTGGAATACTTGTTTGTAAGATGCGGAGAATGCATAAAACAATATACAAGAAGAAGAAAGAATTCAGTAGAAGGTAAGGAAAAGAATGTGCTGAGGTTTTGAAATCTTAAAGGAAAACACTCAACACTGCAAAAAGTAATGTTTTTATTAATATGACCAGTTTTAATGCTACAATAACCAGGTAAAATCTCGAAGTAATAATACTGATTGATACCATCATCAAAGCAGATGAACTTTAAAAATTTAAGTAGAAAATATGACGTTGTGAAGATGAATATGCATCAAGTTTTTAAATTTTTACTAATATAATTATAATTATTTCGTCAAATTCGAAAGGAGCCTCAGAGTATAATTAATATGATCTCCGTTTTGAATGCTCTCAACATTAAATATAATAAAATTCTTGGTGTCTTTAATTTCAAATAGAAGTTGTTATTTTAAAACAAATTATAAAGCAATGAACTGGCAGGTTTGTTAGCTCTCCAAACAAAATACTTAGCGGTATATCGTCTGATTTTACGTCCTGAATTCAGATTCCGTCGATGTAGCCTTTGGCTTTCAACTTTTTGGGGTCGATAAAATAGATACCAATTGAACACCGAGGTCGATGTAATCGACTTGCCCCTATTCTCAATTTTCAGTCCTTGTACTTATAGTAGTTTGGATTATTTAAAACGAAATTTAAGTATAACAACAGAACATTAACTTGAATAAGCTATCAGATAAAACTTAGAACTTAGGTTAGCATCAATCTTTCTTTCTTTCTGGATGTCATCTCAATAAAATTTTAGTGAAAATTAGTATGAAAAGAAAAGAAAAAGGTTCTGATAATTATTACCTAGGAGAAGATTACAAAGAACCATTAGTCTTTAAAATGTTCAATCATGCAAATTCTAATTTAAAAAAAGAAAATGAGCTAGCAAATTCACTTCACATATATAATGAAACGATTCAAACAGAGAACTGAAAACTAATCCTACAAGCATACATTATAAACAGCCCATGAGAGTGACTGTGTAATAATGTTCAAGAATATGAATGCACGCAGTAAAAGATGGGTGTCACTTTCAGTGTATTACTTACACTCAAAAAACCTATAAGGATATCATCCTCCATATTTCTGAAGTTTGACATTGGATCTTTTAGGTATAGAACTAAACACAGCAAATAGAAAACTTATACAAATTATTTAGTATAGGAAGTACAGGGTAATTTTTAATAAATAATACAAATATCCTCTGCAGAACAGGAACAAAACTTAAATAAAGATATTCATTTTCAGGGAATGTCGAACGGTTGAGGTAAGCGACAACCGTGAGAAGGATTAAAATGTGTAATATATGAAAGATTTAATTACCTAATATCTAAACTCGAATGAAATTAAATAACTTCCTTTTAAGATGATGGCAAAAAAAACCTCTCCTTGGCCATCTAAATTCAGGCTGCACCACAGCTACGGAGATAGAAAACAAAAGACATCCCGAAAATTTAGCTCTTCACTAATCTGAAGTGACATTGACCTTGGAGGACTGCGGCTAAGTTTATACTTGGAGAGTAGTGCTTCCATGCATGTAGACATCTTAGACTGCATACCCCCAAATGCTACTTAACTGATTAATATGACGTCTCAGAGCAATAAATTACAATCACTAACTCACAGTGCACTGCATCTTCACTCAACCATTTCTCCATATTCCACATTGGCATCTTCTTTTGGGTGACGTCCTGTTCCAGGCATCTTCCACTCTACCAATTCTGGACTCACTCATTGACTCTCCTTACAACATACATCTTGTGTCTCCATCAGCCTCCTTTCACCAATAAACACTCAACGTACGTCTTTCACACCAGATTCTCAGCCCTCTTGAATCTTTTCGGGCGCGTATTTTCCTGAACTCATCAATCTGAAGCTATTAAAAAAAGAAATTGATTAACCGCCTGTAAGCCAGCCATCATGAGAGAGGTATACGTCTGCAGTAGACGTGAACCATCCCTTTATAAATGACCCAATAAATAAAAAGTGGATAACATGTCACATTTTTTACTGTGAACACAATATTTAAATACGAGAGCGAGCGATTGTTTTTTATAGTGACACAAAACCAAAGCCTGCACATTATAATGTACCAGAGATATATAGCGAAGAAATAATATAAAACAGCTACCTCATATTACGCTCTTTTATGCTTACGAACTCATGGACCAACACCAAGGGTAATATATAGTATGAAATAGATAATGAAACCATTTCAAATAAAACCATAAAATAAAGTATCCTAGCGTATTCCAAAAGCACTGTCCACAGTACCTAGTGAAAAATGCTCAAGAGTGGCAGGCATTGAGTGCCCTACGCTCCAGCGGGTCTAAGTAAGTAATATGGACGAGGAAAAATTTAAACGGTATTCTACTGAAACTCAGCCTGCCGGAAATATATTGTTTGTTACAATTGGACCCTCATTATCAGGGCTTAGATAATCAACGTACATAACGAAGTTGTCTGGATACGTATGAGATGCGGTAACAAATCTAGCCGGACGCACATGTTGCTCACTTCCTAAAAGTACTCGCGACCAACGGATACCGACGTTCGTTGTTAACTCCGTACGCGAACACAAGCCAAATAAACGTAGCAAGAGGGGCTTCCCAAAAACCTTCGTCATTTACATGCCCATCCGCAGGGAAGGCCTTGACACTCTAATGGTCCATTCAGGGCCGTCTCTACGTAACACCTATCAGGGGTGTAGTCATGCGTTGAATAACACTTCTGCACACTGGCGAACTGCTCTATTCGCAACAGACATGTGCCTACGTACATACGTAGTATATTAGATATAAGGCTGCAAATGCAACAACTGTTACATCGGTTGCACAGTCCAAACACTACACGTCCGTGCGAATGAGCACGTCACTACTGACAAGTCTTCCTATCGCAGACACTTAAACAAATGCGGTAACACTATCATAGGCATAGACGCCCCCATACTAGCCTCGAAGAAGAACACAGGAAATTTCATATTAAGGAAGCTATATTGAACCTCCGTCTCAACTCGAGAATTAACAGTCGATCGGGTTTGGCTGGTGGCACCTATGAATACATCACGATGACTACAACCAAAATCATAACATACTCAACCGACACCATCTTCCACCGCTACCCACGACAAAATTCACAACAACCAACAGTTGGAGAGATGCTGCTACTGTTTACCCAAACGCCGAGCATTGTATTAGAATAACGAAATCAATGTAACTAGATATTACTTGGACTGCTTCATTATGAAGATAGGCCTTTGCACCTGAAATATAAAGATTTTTGTAAAGATTTTGCATTGCTAGAATCTCTATTTTCCTTTTCTTTATCTAACAACAACAACAATAACAATAACAGAAATATTAATAACAGCAACAATAACAACAAAAATAATAACCCTTTCTACTATAAACACAAGGACTGACATTTTAAAGGATGGGGCCTAGTCGATTGCATCGAACCAAGTGCGCAACTGGTTCTTATTTTATCGACCCCGAAAGGATGAAATGTAACGTCAACCTCGGCGGAATTCGAATTCCGAAATACCTCTAAGCATTTCGCCCAGTCTGCTACCGATTCTGCCATCTCGCCGACTTAATAATAATATTAAAATGGACTTTGGAATGCTCATGAATTCCCATCAAGAGCAGCCAACGAGAGAGAAGAAATCCAAATCCGCATGGAATTGTATGGTCAGTTCTACCGTGAAACCGATAAAGTAAAAGATCAGGAAGCATCATGGAGGTGGCTTAACAAGGGTGGCCTAAAAAGGAATACTGAAAGCCTAATCATCGCTGCCCAGTCATTGAATACCAACTCAGTGTAAAAGAATATGTAGCACACAAGTTCAACGAACCTCTGCAGAATGTATGGGAAGAGGGACAAATTCGTGTCTTACATTGTTAGTGCTTGTGAAAGAGTACAGGCGTTGTCACAACAAGGTAGCTCAAAACCTCCACTGGCTACTATGACGTGAGTCTGGATATGAGGTTACGGGTGCTTGGTACCAACATACAGCGGAAAAGTAATGGACGAAAAGGGGACGGCAAAATCCTCTAGGACTTAGTATTCTGGACAAATAAGGTATTTGAACACCGAAGACCGGATATAGTAACCTTTAGGAGGGACAAACAAGAGTGCCTAATAATTGACGTGGCAATGCCAGGAGATTGACTTATCATCATGAGAGAAAGAGAAAAGGTTGA
Organism: Octopus sinensis; assembly: GCF_006345805.1. Lineage (NCBI taxonomy): Eukaryota > Metazoa > Mollusca > Cephalopoda > Octopoda > Octopodidae > Octopus > Octopus sinensis. The sequence goes on from NC_042998.1 coordinate 110,690,545, forward strand.
TAAATATGGAGACCTGAGAATTGAGATCGCTGAGATGTAGTAGCTACGCGAGTCAAACAGAAAGTGTATCCCTCTTGCCATCGGACCATTGCTTTCAATACCACTTAACCTAAAAAAAAACGTCTGTAAACTTTAGAAATACTCTACAATCTAAGTGTATTGCAAAGGTTGTCATTACTTGGAAGTGTGCGCATATTGCGTAAAGTACTGTTTGTCTGAGGTCTTTGTTCTGACTTGGTAAACAGTACAAACCCACCAGTAGCCACAATATCTTCAATCAACAACATCACAATATTGTATACTGTGCGACGTCTATAATAATAATAATAATAATAATAATAATAATAATAATAATAATAATAATAATGATAATAATAATAATAATAATAATAATAATAATAATAATAATAATAATAATAATAATAATAAATAATAATAATAATAATAATAAAAATAATAACGAAGAAATTAAATGCCACCGATACTATTCAACCCAAGAATAACAATCGAGCGGTACGTACATTAAACCTACAACAAAAAATGTACGAAAAACTACACGTGCGAAATAATGTGACAACAGAAATAAACGGACCGGTACCCTACGAAAATGACGACCGTCAAAATAATGGGCCGGACGTTGTACCTCATATCCCGCAAATAAAACCCAAAAGACGTAAATGGACACGTGAGGAATACATTTCTATCTTACACGCATACTTCACAGCAGTACTCTACCCAAAAAATGAAAATACAACAACACATACATATAAAATATGGAAGGAAAATAATAGAGATTTAGACTTGGATACAGCAATGAACCCTAATAAATTAGCTAACGTACGAAGATACATTCTCAACACAAAAAAAAATATCAGAAATAGAAATAGAACACCTAAAAGAAAACATACACCAGGAAAATGTAGATAGAAGCCACACAACAATGCCCAATAATATAAACACTGAAACTGTAAAACACGAAGACAAACGCAACATTCCCAACAAACACGATGTAAACAACGAAGGGGAGCCTAATGATTATGATAATATAAAAAATAAAATAATCAAAGAACTGAAAACCACAGAGCTCAAAATGGACCACCGACCATACCTCCCAAGAATCAAAATAAACGAAATAACAACACCTATTATAAACAGCATAAACCTAGCCGTCACTGAACTGATAGCCACTGAATCAAAAAAAAGTGATATCACTGAGCTAAATAACCTAATATACGCAGCAGCCACTGCAGCCACAAAAGAAGCTGGATACTCACCCAAACCCGCCCAACAGGAGTACCACCACCCAAACAAACCCTGTGGATAAATAACATCCAAAGCAAAATAAAAAAAAATAGAAAAGACCTGTCGATTCTTAATGAAATCAGCAAAGAATCAACGCTACTGAGCAACAAAAAGAGAACAAAAATACTCCGCAAATATAACATCACAGAAAAAGATTTGCCTGAAATAAAAGAAAAGCTGAAGCAAGATATCCTTGCCAAAGCACAAAGGATCCGCCGGTACAAGAAACGCCAACGCTTCTTTGAAGAAAACAAAAAGTTCAACTCCAACCCCAAAACGTTCTACCAAGAACTGGGCAAAAATAAAATAGAAGTCACTGCAGCACCAACGGCAGAAGAATTGGAAGAATTCTGGGGAGAAATATGGACGGCGAACGAACCACCAAAAAAAAGGAGTATCAAAATAACAAACTCGGCATCTGAACAAATTTGGACCCCCATAACAACTGAAGAGGTCACCCAGGCACTGCAAAAACTAAGCAACTGGAAGGCACTTGGGCATGACAAGATCCCCAACTTCTGGTTGAAATATCTAACAGGAATGCACAAAAAGCTGGCTGAAAACTTTAACAACGTACTAGCAGAGCCCGAGACAATGCCTGAATGGCTCACGAAGGGGAAAACCATCTTAATTCCCAAATCAAATGAAACAGAAAAACCAGAAAACTACAGACCAATAACCTGCCTCCCTACTATGTTCAAGGCATTTACTGCAGTGATATCACAAAGGCTGAACAAGCACCTGGACGAAAACAAACTGTTCCCAGAAGAGCAGAAAGGATGCCGCAAAGGCTCATATGGCTGTAAAGATCAACTAATGATTAATAAAGCCATAACTGAAGACAGCCACAGAAAAAAGAAATGCCTCAGTATGGCCTGGATTGACTACAAAAAGGCGTTTGATAGCATCCCCCACACATGGATCCTCGAAACACTAGCCATTAACAAAGTAGCACCAACAATCATAAAATTCATAGAGCACTCTATGAATAAATGGCAAACAGTCCTACACCTCCAAACAAAAGAGGGACTCATGAAAACCAAAGACATCCCCATTAGAAGAGGAATATTCCAGGGAGATACGCTCTCTCCACTCCTTTTCTGCTTGGCACTGTCACCTCTATCTGATATGCTAAATAGAACTGGATGCGGATATAAATGTTTCGGCAAAACGATCAGCCACCTTTTATATATGGATGACCTAAAACTATACGCTGCAAATGACAAACAGCTGGAAACACTATTAAAGACAGTTCATGGATTTACCAAAGAAATAGATATGAAATTTGGATTAGAAAAATGCGCCAAAGTAACCATGAAAAGAGGAAAACTAGTTAAGAGTAACAACATCACACTAGATGAAGCAAATGAAATAAAAGAATTAGACCAAAGCCAAACTTACAAATACTTAGGAATCCATGAACTAGATAAGACACAACACACACAAATGAAAGAGAAAATAAAAAAAGAATATTATAGACGAGTTAGATCAATACTAAACACAGAGCTCAATGCTAAAAACAAGATAATAGGTATCAACACTTTAGCTGTCCCAGTTATAAGTTACAGCTACAATATCCTTAACTGGACACGAAATGAACTGACCAAAATAGACAGGAAAACAAGAAAAATAATGACAGGATCTAGGATGCATCACCCAAAATCTGACATAGAAAGACTATATATACAACGTATAGAAGGTGGTAGAGGCCTTATACAGCTGGAAAACTACTATAAAATAACCACCATAGGACTGCAAAAATATCTACTTCAGAAGGAAGGAAAACTGATCCAGATAGCGGCAAAACACGAGCAAAACAAAAAACTGTTCTCAGTATTTAAGGAAGCTGACAAATACAAACAAGAAATCATACCACCTAATAAACATGAAGAAGAAGAAGAAGAAGATGAAGAAACAACAAAAGCTATAAAAAAAATGAAATCCAAACTAAAAATAGAACAGCAACGAACCATGATAAAACGATGGCAAGAAAAGCCCCTTCATGGTAAATACTGGACTAAACTAAACGCAAAAGAAATAGACAAAGAAAAATCCCAGCAATGGTTGAGAAGCTCAGGACTCAAAGCAGAAACAGAGGGATTTTTAATTGCAGCACAAGACCAAAGCCTCCCCACCAGAAATTACCAAAAACATGTAATGAAAAGAAATATTACGAGTAACTGCAGAATATGTGGAGATGGACAAGAAACAATAAATCATATTATCTGTAGCTGCCCAGTCCTGGCTAAGAAGGAATATATTCACAGACATGACAGAGTTGGAACTTACATACATTGGAAGCTATGCCAACATTATGGAATAACAACAGAAAAAAGATGGTATAGACACACACCAAAAAAGGTCACAGAAAACGAGAAAGCAACCATACTCTGGGATATGCCGATACACACAGATAGAGAAATTAAGGCCAACAGACCAGATATAGTTGTCAGAGACCATGAAGAAAAAAAATGCTTTCTAATTGATGTATCAATACCGGCAGATGACAACGTGTCTCTAAAAGAAATGGAGAAACTCTCAAAATACAAAGACCTGGAAATAGAGGTAACTAGAATGTGGAATCTGAAAACAGAAACAATTCCTATCATAGTAGGTGCATTAGGCATGATAAAAAAATATTCAGACAAATACATAACAAAAACACCAGGACTTACAAACACATATAACATACAGAAAATTGCACTACTAGGCACTGCACACATCCTACGCAGAACACTTTCCATACAATAACCATCAGAGCATCACAACAAATCACAGCACATACCCAAGGCACACAGAGCTGCGCTCGGTAGTGAAGTGAAAGCACGCTATAAAAATAAAAATAAAACTACTGAATAATAATAATAATAATAATAATATAATAATATAATAATAATAATAATATAATAATAATAATAATAATAATACAATAATAATAATAATAATAATAATAATAATAATAATAATAATATAATAATAATAATAAATCTTCAAAATTTCCCCTGTGATTTCAAACTTCCTGAAGCACAATATGTCGTTGTGGAATACGAATCTCCAATTATACCACTCTAATGGAGTACTTGCCTCAGAAAATATAAACATCAACTGTGGAATTTTTCAAGGTGACTCACTTTCACCTTTAATATTCTGCATAGCCCTAATACCCCTTACAAGTGAATTAAACAGAACAAGGTATGGGTATAAAATTGCCAATAAAAAAATAAGCCATCTATTTTATATGGATGACTTAAAACTTTATAGTAAAGACAATAATGAACTTGAAGGCCTATTGCGCACCGTGAAAGCATTCAGCGATGACATCGGGATGGAGTTTGGACTTGAGAAGTGTGCCAAGGCCACTTTCCAGAAAGGGAAAGTGAAGACCACAAATTCAGTCGTGTTAGATGTTGACACAGTCATAAGAGAGCTTGAGCAAGAACAAACATACAAATAGTTAGGGATAAATGAAGGCTCTGGTATTCAGCATGCAAGCATGAAAGAGAGAATCAGGAAGGAATGTTATAGGAGAGTTCGTGCAGTCCTGAAATCTGAACTAAATGCACGTAACAAGGTGTTAGCTATAAATTCCCTAGCAGTTCCAGTTGTTACTTATAGCTACAATGTGTTGAACTGGAATATGAGTGAAGTAAAGAATATAGATAGAAAAATACGCAAGCTGCTGAGTTGTAATAGGATGCACCACCCAAAGGCAGACGTAGATCGCCTTTACCTTCCCAGAGCCCAAGGAGGTCGAGGCCTGATCCAATTTGAACTAGCTTACAAAACAACCACAATTGGACTGGCCAACTATCTCGAAATATCGAATGACTGGATGCTAAAGCTCGTGGAAAATCACGAGAGACGAAAGAAGCTTCATTCTATCATCAAGGAAAGCAAAAACTTTGCTATTGATCTCGTGCAGGATACCCAAACTGAACAACCCGAGGGAAGTACGGCAACTATTGTTGCAAAGAAGGTGAAAATGATGGCAATGAAAAAAGCGCACGAGCAATTGGCTGATAGGTGGGAGGAGAAACCTCTGCACGGCAAATATGTGACCCGCAGCAAACAAGCTGATGTTGACCAGAAGCAAACCCATCAGTGGCTGCGGAGCTCAGGGCTAAAAGCAGAGAGTGAAGGTTTCATCCTGGCTGCTCAAGACCAAAGCCTATCAACCCGGAACTACCAGGCCAATGTGATGAAAAATGGAGCAGACCCAAAATGCCGATTCTGCAACGACATGATTGAAACAGTGGACCACCTAATCCCTGGATGTAAAGTCTTAGCACCAGTGGAGTATAAATTAAGACATGACAGAGTTGGCCAATATCTCCACTGGCTAATAAGTCGACATTACAATATCAAAACTGCCGACAAGTGGTATAATCACCACCCTGAGGCTGTAACTGAAGGAGAAAATGTAACCATTCTGTGGGACTTTCCAGTACATACAGACCGAACCATCAAGGCCAATAAACCAGATATTGTTGTGAAAGACCAAAACAATAAAGTTTGCTTATTGACCGACATGAGCATCCCCTGTGATCATAATATCTCAGCGAAAGAGTTTGACAAGCTCAGAAAATATAAAGACATACTCATGGAAATTGAGAAAATGTGGCATCTCAAGGCGGTTACAATACCAGTGATCGTAGGAGCACTAGGAATGATCAAGAAGGGAACCGAAAATTACATGAGAATGATCCCTGGCTTACCATCCTTGCAAGAAGTGCAAAAGATTGTCTTAACTGGTACATCACACGTATTGAGAAGAGCATTGTCGATGTGAGAACTGTTGCTGCTCATGCATTTTAATTTAACTTTAAAAAAAATAAAAAAAAATAAAAATGAACGAACTACTGAGTTTGGTTTAATGGCCTACCAATATACACTATGAGTTTCTTTGCCCTAGGAGTCGGGAAGACACTCGGCAAGAAATGGAAGAAAATTTGAAAGAAGAAAAAAAAAGTAATAATAATAATAATAATAATAATAATAATAATAATAATAATAATAATAATAATAATAATATTAATAATAATAAAAATAACCAAAGAAATAGATATGAAATTTGGATTAGAGAAATGCGCCAAAGTAAGCCTGAAAAGAGGAAAACTAATTAAGAGTAGCAACATCACACTAGATAAAACCAATGAAATAAAAGAATTAGACCAAAGTCAAACTTACAAGTACTTAGAAATCCATGAACTAGATAAGACACAACACACACAAATGAAAGAGAAAAGAAAAAAAAAAGAATATTATATACGAGTTAGATCAATACTGAAAACAGAGCTCAATGCTAAAAGCAAGATAATAGGTATCAACACTTTAGCCGTCCCAGTTATAAGTTACAGCTACAATATCCTTAACTGGATACTAAATGAACTGACCAAAATAGATAGGAAAACAAGAATAATACTGACAGGATCTAGGATGCATCACCCAAAATCTGACATAGAAATGCTATATATACAACGTATAGATGGTGGTAGAGGCCTTATACAGCTGGAAAACTACTACAAAATAACCGCCATAGGACTGCAAAAATATCTACTTCAGAAGGAAGGAAAACTGATACAAATAGCGGCAAAACACAAGCAAAACAAAAAAACTGCACTAAGTATTTAAGGAAGCTGACAAATACAAACAAGAAATCATACCGCCAAACAAATGTGAAGAAGAAGAAGAAGAAGAAGAAGAAGAAGAAGAAGAAGAAGAAGAAGAAGAAGAAGAAGAAGAAGAAGAAGAAGAAGAAGAAGAAGAAAAAGAAGATGATGAAGAAACAACAAAAGCTATAAAACAAATGAAATCCAAACTAAAAATAGAACAGCAAAGAACCATGATAAAACGATGGCAAGAAAAGCCCCTTCATGGCAAGTACTGGACTAAACTAAATGCAAAAGAAATAGACAAAGAAACATCCCAACAATGGTTGAGAATCTCTGGACTCAAAGCAGAGACAGAAGGATGTTTAATTGCAGAACAAGACCAAAGCTTCCCCACCAGAAATTACCAAAAACATGTAACGAAAAAAAAATATAACGAGTAACTGCAGAATATGTGGAGATGGACAAGAAACAATAAATCATATTATCTCTGGCTGCCCAGGAATATATTCACAGACACGACAGAGTTGAGACATATATACACTGGAAACTATACCAACATTATGGAATAACAACAGAAAAAAGATGGTATAGGCACACACCAGAAAAGGTCACAGAAAACGAGAAAGCAACCATACTCTGGGATATGCCAATACACACAGATAGAGAAATTAAGGCCAACAGACCAGATATAGTGGTAAGAGATCACGAAGAAAAAAAAAAGCTTTCTAACTGATGTATCAATACCAGCGGATGACAACGTTTCTCTAAAAAAAATGGAGAAACTTTCAAAATACAAAGACCTGGAAATAGATGTAACCAGAATGTGGAATCTAAAAGCAGAAACAATTCCTATCATAATAGGTGCATTAAGCATGATATAAAAATATTCAGACAAATACATAACAAAAACACCAGGACTTACAAACACATATAACATACAGAAACTTGCCCTAATGGGCACTGCACACATCCTACGCAGAACACTTTGCATACAATAACCATCAGATCATCACAACAAATCACAGCACATACCCAAGGCACACAGAGCTGTGCTTGGTAGTGAAGTGAAAGCACGATATAAAAAATATACTACTGAATGATAATAATAATAATAATAATGATAATAATAATAATAATAAGAAGAAGAAAATATAAAGACCTACTCATTGAAATTGAGAAAATGTGGCATCTCAAGGCGGTTACAATACCAGTGATCGTAGGAGCACTAGGAATGATCAAGAAGGGAACTGAAAATTATATGAGAATGATCCCTGCAAGAAGTGCAAAAGATTGTCTTAACTGGTACATCACACGTATTGAGAAGAGCATTGTCGATGTGAGAACTGTTGCTGCTCATGTATTTTAATTTAACTTTAAAAAAAAAAAAAAAAATGAACGAACTACTGAGTTTGGATTAATGGCCTACCAATGTATACTATGAGTTTCTTTGCCCTAGGAGTCGGGAAGACACTCGGCAAGAAATGGAAGGAAATTTGAAAGAAGAAAAAAAAGTAATAATAATAATAATAATAAATAATAATAATAATAATAATAATAATAATAATAATAATCCTTTCTACTGGAAGTGCAAGGCCTCAAATTTTGGGGAAAGGATGAAGTCGATTACATCGACCGCAGTACGTAACTGGTGCTTATTTAATGGCTCCCGAAAAGATGAAAGACAAAGTCGACCTCGGCGGAATTTGAAATGAGAAATACCTTTAAGCATTTCGTTCAGCCTGCTAACGACCGTACAAGCTCGCCGCCTAAGTAACTTTGATGATTTGAAGTGAGAAATACGAAGGTTGTGGTCAGTGATGAGAGTAGACGTGATAACAATAGCAATTGATGCACTTGAAAGTATCAGCACTGAACAATCAGCATGGCTGTAAAAGACTGGAGCAAGTGTGAAGTTAGAACTGCCAGAATTCTTTGTAGGGTTCTTCAAGCATGACCAGTAAAGAAGTGTCACTTTAGTCTGCTGGGTGTGGACAGCTGACACTTTCCATCATACCCTGCAAAATAAGCTCTGAGTTTTCATATAATATTAATAATAATAATAATAATAATAATAATAATAATAATAATAATAATAATAATAATAATAAAATAATAATAATAATAATAATAATAATAATAATAATAATAATAAAATAATAATAATAATAATAATAATAATAATAATAATAATAATAATAATAATAATAATAATAATAATAATAATAATAATAATAATAAAATGCCCTGATGCTGTACCAGACTGACTCTCATGGCTTCTGATCTTAACTGATTGGAAATGTTATCATGTACATTGTTTTGTCTTGGTATAAAAGATGTGCTACAGAAAATATTCTGCTCAATACCACAGATTTGCTTGTAGGTTGTTTGACCTTAACCAGTTGACCATGTCCCTTAGTTGCTGACAATATGTGCATCTCTGACCATGAGTAGAAGTGGTGGGGAAGCATCATAGCCATGTGTTGTAAGCAATTCTTGAAGGTTTGTATAATTCCCCCTTGGAAATATGGGTGGTTCGTTCAACATCCTTAAACAACCCTTATTCGGGGACCTTTTGACCAGGAGAAAATTCTAACTGGGTCCCACCTACAAGGTCATGCGCTGTTTATGTTGATATGAAATCACCATGTGATGCATGTGCCTGGTGTACCCTTATGAGACGGGTAGTCATGATGGGTATACTGGGTTTCGTATATTTTACCCCAGTGTCATTTTGATGGCATACCACTACTCTCTCACTCAATAATAATATAATAATAATAATAATAATAATAATAATAATAATAATAATAATAATAATAAATTAAATATATCAAAGAGTTACAAACTTGCGAAAGTTCTGCAATCAAATCGATCTCCGTTAAATTATGTGGTAGTTAATTTTCGACTACGGAACGATAAAGACGAAATTCCATCTCGGTTGGATGTGAACTGAGAATATAAAGAGGCATGATTATGTACACCAGATTATATTTTCCGATCCTCTTCTAAATCTACTATCCACCATTACACCACTATTCTCTCGCTACACTTTGCATTATACAGTTATGGATGATACTTTGCCAATATTATTACTTACTGGCATAAACAAAAGACAATATTTATCCAGTGTTTTCCTGTTAGTAAATGTATATTTATATTTTCATATTCATGGAACATTAAAACCAATCATCAGAATATATGTCCTTACATACTATTTTGAAAACGACATTCTTTTAATGGTCTCATTGTTCCACTATGCGTTAACACCAACATTTGCATAGTATTTGTTTGGAAGTGTCTCGAAAGGGAAATAGTATAAATATAATTATTCTAAGCTCAATAGCACAAGATCAAATAAGTTCTTTGAATAACGAAAATTTCACTATACCACATAATAAAACTGAATATCGTTATATGAAAATCTGAACAAAGTGCGGTAGGATTATATAGTCACGTACATAGAACATAAACCCGTACGAACGAACATGGATACATACATATTCATATACAGTCTCGCTTGCACAGACACAGACACATACACAGACATAAACATACATGCAAAAAGATGCACACTCAAACACACAGACATAAATGTATATTTTTGTTCTTTTAGCCTGGTGGTTAGAACATATGCGCTCATAATAAAGTGACTGGGAGTTCGCTTCCTCGAAAAACAGTACGACATTTTCTTGAAAAAGCCCAAGTGATTCAGGCTTCTCCAGGCTTGTGTATTAAAACGAAGACCAGCGTACCAGGAGACATATCTCTCTCCCCCTAACTGAAACCTGGTCGATATTTGGCAGTATATAATGTCCGGAAATTTATGTAAGTATTGCATGCATCCATCCATGCATGCATGCATCCATCCATCCATCCATACATAATACATACATAAATAAGCGAACTAAACAAAAACACCATTATTTTTCTATGTTGTATTAGTGTGCCACCAGAAGTGATGAAAAGGAACCTTTAAGGGAACATCTTTTATCAACTCAGACAGTGAACTTCAATACCAAAACAAAGTTTGCTTCCTGGCCCTACAACATCGGAATTCATTGAGGAAGTGCATGCCGTGACTAAGGTCAAACCAGTGAACTATACTACCCATCCCAACACATGCACACAAATATCAAAACAAGTCTAGCCTCACCACACACTAATTGCCATTTCTTTCTCTCTTCCCACCACCTTCTCTTCTTCTCTACCAAATACACAAAGAACTGCCCAAATACACCAACGAGTATTTTAATTGATGAAAATTGATAAACATCCGTTTGTTAAGCCATTCAACTTTAAAGCCATGACACCTGAAGAAATGAAAGCGTGGACTAAGATCCATCTGATATCCATGGATATTACGGAATGTACATAATCATCTCAGGAATATCGAATATGGTCGTAAGTAACGTGATTTTTGTGGAAACGCGCGTAACGATGTATTAAAATTTTTATAAATTCTGTCCATGAATTATTATTTCTATTACTATATTTACCCTATGTCATAGTGACACAGTTTGGTAGAGTTGCATAAAACTATGGTTATAAGTTGTTATCATAAGCTTTTAAGCACATACTCAACAACGTTTCCTTAAAACAAACTTATATGTGCGCGCGCACACATGTGTAGGCCCAATGGCCCAGTTATTAGGGCAGCGGACCCGCGGTCGTAGGATCGCGGTTTCGATTCCCCGATCGGACGTTGTAAGCGTTTATTGAACGAAAACATCTAAAGCACCACATGGCTCCGGCAGGGGTGGGGTGGGGCGAACCCTACTGTACTCTTTCATCACAAATTTTACTCTCTCTTCCTGTTCCTGTTGTACTTGTATTTGAAAGGGCAGCCTTGTCTCACTCTGTGTCACGCTGAATCTCCCTGAGAACTACATTAAGGGTACACGTACCTGTGGAGTGCTCAGCCACTTGCACGTTAATTTCCCGAACAGGGTGTTCTGTTCATCGGATCAAGTGGAACCATTGTCGTCGCAACCGACGGAGTGTCACGTATGTATATGTATATATATATATATATATATATATATATATATATATATATATAATATATATATATATATATATATTATATATATATATATTATATATATATATATACAGAGAGAGAGAGGGAGGGAGAGGTACATGCATATAATTGTCATTGTAATAATTATTTAAGGGTAATATATTACATAATATTATGCAATCATATATATATATACACACACACACACAAGTACGTATAAATATACATGCATATATATGTGTTTATGATATATATACATACATGCATACACATACGTCCACACATCAACACATTCGCACGCGCATGCTCACACAAAGACGCACATATATATGAATCGGTAGTAGTATTCGACATAATCAGTTATTGAGTACACTATAAAATCAACGATTATTTCCTCGAGGAAGCTCTAACTTTACGATCGCTAGCTTCTTACAAATCTGACAGAACGAATGTTCACAATTTCGTTACTAACCTGGGTGTTAAAATGAATCTCTCTTAATGGTCTCTATTACTTCCACAGACAATGCATTTACACGCATGCGTATACACACATGTATTTGGATGTATACATATAGAGAAAGTGCAAAAGTTTGACACTATAACGAAAATAAATGGGGGATGACAACAGTAATGTTAAGTGTGATATTCTTACAGTATACAGTATTTCCTGGCAGTGTGGGTAATTCATTTCGATTTAATATTGTGTGAGCTAAATACGGTGTTACTTGTTTTAGTAGTCTACGTTTTAAATTTATTATATAATCTGAAACCGATTGAAATCCACCGGATTCATTTTGTTCTTTGCGCATGCGCTAAAACTATACATATCTCAAAGCTCACGCTAAAAAATAATCAGAAATTAGCTAAGAATTTACTAACGTGTCTTAAGAATATTATAGAAGGAAGAATGCGTTGGACAATAAACAAACATGAAATGAATGTTTACTGTTGTAAAACCTGTGATTAGAAGCCTGAACGATCAAGGAGTGATCTTGGCGCTTTGCTATCTTGAACCCCTATTATGAAGCTAACGTTTCAGGAAGCATATTTGGTGTCCGGTAGCTTTTACTAGAGCTGTTTCCTCCACAAAAATATGTGGTAAACCATGAGAGAAATGTTATAGTAAACATATAACTGACAGTGGAAAATAAGGAAATAAGATAAATTTTGAGCAAAGGATTGTTGGATGGGGACTATAAATTTCAGAAATAATATTCTTTCGGATCGTCATACTACAGAAAATTGAGTGTTATGCTATTAAATTCTCCAAAGAAGGAGCTAAAATGTTTTCTGCTTGTGCGTTTACAATTTCAGTTGTTAAACAACATGTACGTAAATTTTTAAGTGGAAGTGATGTACCACTTCATTTGCAAGAACAACTGGTTGACTGTAACCAATCCTCAGGAACAGAAATTGCTTAAAGCTACGCTAGGTCTTGATTCTTTATGGTGAATTAATAGTTATTACTCGGTAAGATTACTTAAGCTTGTGTAAGTATTGCCTAAATGTATGATACGCCTTTAAAATGAAGATGCACTATAAATACAGCATTCGTTTACAATATTCCTAAAGTGACATCTCATACATTTATAAGATTAACAACCATAACAAATGGCTCGCTGTTGCTCAAAGTTCCTAACAAACAAGTCATTTTATAAATCAAGTGCAACATTATAGCAAATACTTCAAAACGACATATATTACGTTCGAGTTAAGTTATCTATTTTCAAACAACCAGCGTAGCTTGCTTGCTACATTAAGTAGTCAATACAAACAAATAGCTTAAGTAATTGAAAACAGCGTTATCGTAGTGGAATACTTTTACTTATTCCTCTTTGAATGTCTCAATGTTATTTGATTTTCAATATATAAAATGAGACCCATTTTATAATTGTGAATTTGAATCTATTTATATTCCAGCGTGTTTCACGAATTTTGTCTTGGAAAGATATAATATTATTGCAGCTTCAGTAATTGATATTCTGCTTTTAAAGATTCTAGAATACAAGCATTCATTTGAATCTAACCATGGATATACCAAGATTTGACATTGTGCCTTCCCAGTATGCGGAAATACATCACGTGGGGACAGATATATAGCTAAGTGTAACTGAGATAAACAGCACACGCACACACACACATATAATTACTCTGATTCTCTTACATACATACTAGTTCATACTGAAACAGATATGCATATGTGCACCACAAAGAATTCAAATTCTATTTCATCCGAAATAGGGCCCAACCATTTTTTCCCTTATCAAAAATATCGCTATTAAACTTGCAGTATCCGATTTGGCTCAGTTTTCAAGTATGATGCTCAACAGTGCAGCACTCCCATTGGAAAAGTCATCATATAAGATCCCAGGTTGAAGTAAACACACACTCCGTACACTTGATATATGTCTAAAATACGTCCGTTGTATTATAGCCGACTAAATACCACATACATATACCCGGCAAGTCCCTTGAAACCAATAAAGCCATCGATACTGATAATGTTCCTTCCATTACCTTCAAATGGGGCATGCCACAACTTGACCGTAATTTCTTTTAACTTGTTAAGTTTGGAGAAAGATGCACCAACCATGACATGTGCTGGCCCTCCAAGGTCTGTTCAGTTTGATATCGTTTACGTTTCGGTTAAACCCATGTACGTCAATATCTGTATGAATAACATATCCAGAGAGATGATCCCAAATCCCTGATGTTCTTGAGATAAAAGAGTGAGTAAAGTGGTCAATGCAGCTCTTGGAGTTACAAGGAAAGCTGACTTGGTCTTGGAGGTACAAGGAGAGATGAACAAAAAGTAAGTAACCAGCCACCTCTCACGAAAGGATACCATTATACTAGTTGTAGAAGACAGGAAAATTATGAGGTTGGAGTGACAGAGTAATCTAATATAATTTAAAGGCAAGTTGTCTGTGTGAACCACTTCTACTCCTATAACTTTCAACCGAATTTCACCAAATTTCACACATGACTTACTTAAAGTCCATCCAGTGTCCTGGATCAGAAAGAAATTTCAAAATGTTCAATGCCAGTAATACCGTATGGTGAGTTCAACTGAGCTTTATGGAAAAGTGACAATGTTTGAGGGCAGAGATATTTTCTATTCAGTAGGAGATTTAAATGTGATTCTACCTATGTTAGGGATGTAATTTCACCATTTTGGAGTAAAGATGTGAGTTCCAGCTGAGTGTCCAGAATATTTAGAGGTAGTAGTTGCTGTAATGTTTTCTTGATATGTGTAGTGCTTTAGATGCTTAGGTGATGAAGATAGATGATGCGGTACCTTAGGAGAATTCTCTCTGAGAATCTCAGTTCATGGAGTCAGCGCTCTTGTCGTGTGATGTCTAGGCTGCATATGGATGATATGTGGTTGGTTAAGTTTAGGGAGGAATGATGAATTCTATCATCTGCATATGAGTAAACGTTGTTGAATGCTACGGAAACTAGTTTATTGATGTATGAAAGGAGGAGAACACGATCAACTCTCCATCAACTAAAGCCACGATACTGCATTCAGACAGGTTACTAAAAAGCTTAGAAATGAGGAACCAGTTGAACAGGTTGGCTGCCTGATTTGTTAGGAAATTTGACAGGTAACATGGCTGGAGATCTTACTGATGTATACAACAATATTTCTTTTACCGAATTTGCTAAACATTTAAATAACCGAAACTCTCTAAATAACTTAATTTCGCTGTGCTCTACGATTATGCTACTCGCTATACTTATAGTTTAACCCACTAAATAATAGTAATATTCTTCTACAAAACAAAGCATAAAATCTTTAGGCAAGCTTTAGTCAATTAAATCATTTGTGACATTTGACTGACTTTTACTTACTCCATCGACTTCTGAAAGACGATAGACGAATTCAACATTTTGGACGTTCAAAACTCCAACTATAATGTTCAATTCAGTTAATGAAGAATATTATATTTAAACACTAATAACGATAAAAGAATTTTTATTATGTAATATAAAGTGATGATATAAAGATACTTGTATAAAATATATTTATGGGATAAAGACTACGTATCAGCTCGTAACGAATTAATACATGCATAAATCATTGACTCTTTCGGAAAATAAATGAAGAAATCTCTTGTATTCTACAAAGAAGGGAAAAACGCAAAAAATAAAAAAGGAACAAAATCAAAAAATAGTTTTGGTGACTATTAATTTGAAGCAGCATATCAGGGCAAGATTATAGATATAATCAAAGACCATCAGCGAACGTAAACAAAAGGCGGTTCAGCACTAGAATAGATAATTGACACTCATCCAATTAATATAATTGTTATTGAACTTTAACACTCTTTTATCATTTCGAAAGCCATTATTTATTTACTAGAGTATCTTCCCATACTTTAAAATCATCCATAATGCTTCAATGTTTGCTGCTATTCCATATGAAACGTTGTAAATACATCAGTCGCGTAGCAATGATGTGTATGGGAAAGAAGCGAAAGAAGAAGCATGTAGAAAAACGACAGCAACCACTCTGGGGAAAATATTGATATGTATTTTAATATCAGATACGAATTTAGTCTACGAACAGCACAATACGAAGTCATTGTATGGAAGTTTTTCTTTTATTGATGACCTTCAAAATGCAAGCAAAATGATTTCATAAATAACATGCCGCCAAATCGATAAACTGTTGAAGTTTAGTAATTGCAGAATTCATTTCAGTTCGGGACATGAAGTATAGGGTATGCCACCTATTTGCCAAGGCAATGAATCAAATACATTGTTTGCTATTTAATAACAGAATTCATGTGTGTGTGTGTGTGTGTGTGTGTATGTGCGTGTGTGTGTGTGTGTGTGCGTGTGTGCGTGTGCGTGTGCGTGTGTGTGTGTGTGTGTGTGTGTGTGTGTGTGTGTGTGTGTGTGTGTGTGTGTGTGTGTGTGTGTAAGAAGATGAATATTCTAACACACAGACTACTACATAAGTCATAATTCGAATGCTTGAGTGAAGAAATTGAGTCCCATTAAAAAAACATTATTCTAAAGAATGCTTCTCGTTTTCAGTATCTTCAGTCGTAGCTACTGTATCGAACGTAGAAAATAGTAATTGCATTATGCCAGATAGCTACATCGCTTAATTTAACTGAATTTATATTTCAAATCATCCATATAAGTAGAAATTTTTCGCATTTACCTTCGAAAGATTAATATGTTACCTTATACGTAGATCATTGGATAAATTATAGGAATTAAATTTTTACGACAAAAAAAAAAATAACATTACATATTTTGTTAAGTAAATGAACGATATAATGTGAGCGTATCCTCTAACTAAAACACGCAGTATCGTTACTACTGGAGGACAATTTTAGCTTCTAGTGACAAATACCATGCTGTTGTTTTTGTCTTTGCTTTTACTCTGCCAAACATTCTCTCGATAAAAGCAACACTTAATTGCTGATCTGGAATTTGGCCAACATCTCTCGGCGGATAAGTTACTGAACAGAAACAATTTATCGTAGTCAGTACTATATGTGATCTATCAAGAGCAAAGTTCGCACGAATGGCTGCACTATAAAATCTAGATACAAACAATATCTTAAACCGTTTTCGACGAATAATTTACTTCAATGATAAAGCTATTCCGCTGGTATCAATTTAAAAATTCTGATCTCTGTCTTAAGCTTGCACACTTCAATAAAATATAAAACAATAATCTCATAAAAGTATAATAATTATTTGAATTGGCGGAAGACTGCACAATTAAATTTTATTAAGGCCTATCTGTCTTCTACTGTAAATATGTGTATATAAATTTCCGCAATTTTAAACTTGCTTTTATTTATTTATTTATTCATTTATTTATTTATTTATTTATTTATTTATTTATTCATTTATTTATAAAGTAGAGTTTGGAAGTATATCTACATTAACATTTGCGTTGTCAGCCTGGTGGCAAACTGTCTCTCGATTAAACAGACACCAGTACTTGGCTGGTATTATGCTTTCTTAACCTTAATGGATGAACAGCAATGTTGACCTTCGGCATGGTAGTATTTGAGCAGAAAAAGGCCAGAAACATCAGCATAGAAAAATTTTCTCTCCTAGAAAAGTTAATCTTACCAATTAATCTTATTTCTAACACTGACATTCGACTAGAAACTTGTACGTGAATGTCTATCTACTGTTTAGCATTCCAGTGATAGTTCTCAAATTTGATCAAGTTTTCTCCCATATTTTTTCTAGTGACATGATTTTCTGTATAAGTCACTTTCGTTCAGATCGTTTAGGAAACCCTTAATTATGTAACTACAATTTCCGAATTCATGACTTTTTGCTTCTTGAATTGTTTTCTTTTTTCCTAGGGCACTCATTTGATCCAGCCCCACTATTTAATACCTCTCATTCATATCTTTTAGGAAACTTTAGTTATGTCTAATTGTCTTTTAAGATTACTGAAACACGATAATCTAAGTCATTATCAAGTATTACTTGACCTTTTCCGATTTGATCCAGTTTGTCTAAAGATTTTTTTTTTGTCGAATGCACCAGTTTTAACGGCTCTTTCGGATTTAGATTCCACTCATTGCGATCTTTTATATAAGCGCAGCAAAATAAAATATTATGCTGAAATAAGGAAACTATACTACCTACGGCTTGCATATATGCATTTTTATCCTGTTTCGACACATTTTCCGAACTTTTTTTACCTAACCAATTTTCTATTATAATATTTCATATTTAAGAAGGCGGCGAGCTGGCAAAATCGTTAGCAAGCCGGGCGAAATGCTTAGCGGTTTTTTGTCTGCGGCTACCTTCTGAGTTCAAAATTCCACCGAGGTCGACTTTGCCTTTCATTCTTTCGGGGTCGATTAAATAAGTACCAGTTACGCACTGAGATCGATATAATCGACTTAATCCGTTTGTCTGTCCTTGTTTGTCCTCTATTTGTTTAGCCCCTTGTGGGTAGTAAAGAAATAGGTATTTCGTCTGTCTTTACATTCTGAGTACAAAATCCGCCGAGGTCGACTTTGCCTTTCACCCTTTCAGGGTCGATTACGTACCAGTTGTGTACTGGTGTCGATCTAATTGACTGGATCCCCCCCCCCAAAAAAAAATTTCGGGCATTGTTCCTAGAGTAGAAAAGAATATTTCATATGTAACAGAGCACATGTTAACGCGATTCTGCTAACTTAATCGCGTATAATTTGGCTAAGGACTTCAGTAACTAGAAGGTATCGGCTTCGTTGTGGACTTTATCGTTCGGAAGAGTTCTGCCTCTACAGAGATGCACATTTGGTTGAAACGTTTGATCTCATACTGTACATGGAATCGTTGCTGGTTTTTCACTAACTGTGGTTAGTCTCTTTCTCTCTCTCTCTCTCTCTATCTATCTATCTATCTAAATATCTATCTCTATCTATTTATCTGTCTCTCACACGCACACATTCTCTCTCTCTCATCTGAGTTTCACTCAAAGAGTTCACACCCCAGAAGATCGAAACTTCTCCATTCCTTTCTATACACCGAGAAAATTTGAAAAACAGTTGGACTGATGTTGCTTAGTCTGCAGTTTGAACATATTTGTTGCCTTCAAGATGAAGCTTTCTTGTTGGAATCGCCTATTATCTAACATTTATTGGTTGGAATGTGAAGGAAGTTACTACAAGTTGTGAGTATTGTTAATGTCAACTGATATCCTATAATCTTTATATACAGGCAACCATTGAATCATTATTTGCTGGATGTAGATATGATATTGATTGGACACTGCCTTGGTATCCGCATACTGCATTTCTGAAATGTTATCTACTAATATTATACATCTACAAGAGTAGACTTCGACTGAAGAAATCATCATCTTACTTGGTTCTTAATTCTACACGTAACTAATTTTCATTCATCGGCCAGATGAGGACAGCAGAGATATATTAAGAACGGAGCTGGTGCATGAAATCTTCATGCTTGGCACCAGTTTTAACCTCTAATGATGGTAAAGATAATCTGTAAGATGCAAGTGATTTCAAGAAAAGAGCGGAGCACGACATGGAAAGTCCTGAGAATGAAAGATTTCCTAAAGTATTTAATACAATGTTAAATAGTTTATGAAGCTTCGAGTATATTGGAAAATAGAAAATACATCGCACTAAGTGCTCGTTATTTTCCATGCACAATATGGACTGCAAAACCAGGTCCAATTCGCTACATAGCTGAGTCGGTATCATGTAATACAGATTTGGTTACTGGCAAGAGTCGTTCTAATAAAATTAAACTCTAGCTGAGATTTCTAAAGCAATTGTGAGGAATTAAATTTCTCTGTTGTTGCCAAAGTGCACTCGACCTTTCTTGAAAATTGCCTCGATTAAGGCATCTTAAAAATCAGTTAAAGCTTGCTGAATTTCTCAGGCAATTGAATATTATACTCATTTATTCCCATCTTTGATTAAATTTCGGCAGGGTTACTGTCTGGCTCTAGAGATTGGTTGTTATTCATTTTCCTAATATCTTCAAAGAAATTTGGAGGTAATGGAACACGAGATAAAAAGGAAATTGAGGAAGGTTGAGAGACGATTAAAAACGTTTTATTAAACGGCAGATATGTCGCCATTTACAATTTCATACACGCCTCCATAAACATATGCATATACATAAACACGCCCCATCCACCCACACATACAAACAGAGAAACCTATATACTAATTAATGTCTGTCCTCTTTATTTGGCGCACGTTTTTCATAGTTATTCACATACACGTATATATTTATATATATAACCAGCATCACAAAAACATACACGAATAATTACAACATTGTTTTACGGTTTCCCCCTCTGCCTTTCTTTCTCTCTCTTTTTTTCCTTTCTCACTGTCTCCCTGTCTCTGAATATACATACATATCTACATACACATGATTTATTATTTGCAAATGTTTCGTGATAATATTAAGAAGTAAATCAATCCGCTATTTTTATATACATTTAAATCAATATGTTTTTGTTTATTTTGTAAGAGTACAGCCTAATTTCTTTTTCTCGCAATTAATGTGAAAGCCAATAGATGTTAATTCGGGAAAACATAATAACGTATACTTTGACAAACTTAGAATAAAATTAATTCTCAAAGCTAACTAATAAAACTACATCGATAAGTCTCAATCATGTTTATACAGGCAATAAAAATAAAGACATATAAAAGATACACGTGAACAGAGAGGAAGAGTCAAAATATGCCAGATATATTAGAGATACACGTGAACTGAGAGGAAGATTTCAATATATGCCAGATATATTGTCGGTAAATTCTGGTGATTCTCAAACTCGAATGTGAAGTTGAAGGCTCACATTTCAGCAATTTGTATTGATGATGCAAAACGGCAAATACTTAGCATGAGGGAATTACTCTATCGGTATGTCTGGCGTTTTTATGGGAAGTTAAGTTATAACTAATTAACAAAAAGAAATCCATAACCCAGCTGGTAGATGATGTGAAGCTAAATGTATTTTTAATTTTCCCTGTTTCATCTAATCTTGTATTTTATGTTACCTACCTCCAGGTCCATTTCTCGGCGTTTTCAACCTTCCAAGTTGTAACTATCCAACCGGAGGTTTAACTGGAGATTTGTCCAATCTGTTTCTTTATTACCCACAAGGGGCTAAACATGGAAGGGACAAGCAAGACCAGACAAACGGATTAAGTCGATTACGTCGACCCCAGTGCGTAACTGGTACTTAATTTATCAACCCCGAAAGGATGAAAGGCAAAGTCGACCTCAGCGGAATTTCAACTCAGAACGTAACGGCAGACGAAACACAGCTACTTATTTCGCCCAGCATGCTAACGGTTCTGCCAGCTTGCTGCATTTTAACTGGAGATTTGTCCAATCAACACCACATTGGTTTGATGTAGGCTGTTCTTGTACTCTACACATGACCAAAATTCTTCGCATTCCTTTAATAATGAGCTTAAAAGTGTCTTGTTTCGCTGTTTTCAAATCAATTTCGTTGTAGCATTCTTGCTATTTTGATTTTGTGTTTGTATATAAGCAAACTTTTATCATTACGAGTATTGGGTATGGTTTCTGTATACAGGGAGACAATGAAGAAGAACTAGTAAATTAATGGGCTTGGTTTATACATAATTCTCTTTTGAAAGCAATGATTTTAAGTATGTTATTTTATCAGTGAGACTGTTGCACTCAAATAATTGTTTTACGAAATAAATAAACCCAAAATAATACTGCTCAATCTGGGTGACAGTTTGTTTCAGCATTATCGGATTTAGACTCTCATCATAGACTAGAGCGTTAGATAGTCTAATCCTTTATATTGATAACAATATAAACTTTAATTACTTTACATTATTTCCTATGATATCAGAGAATTATTATTTCTCTATTTGATAAACCTTTCCGTCTGCTAAACTAAAACACATGTTTAGCTAGTATTGTCGAACAATGTATATTGAGAAATAAAGTAGGAACAAGTTTATTCTTTTCAAATGAATACGTCTGCTGCTTGTCAACTAAGTTATCTATTTCTTTCTAATTCCACGTCGATAAATTTATGCGTTTATTTGTTTGTTATAAATGATTGCATGGCATTAATAAACGAGCACACACACACACACACATATATATAAAATATATACACACATACACACACACACACACACGCACACACACACATATATATGAAATATATACACACATACACACACACACACATATATATATACACATATATACACACACACACACACACATATATATATGAGAAAAACAATTAGTTTTAAATCTACTATATATTATAATTATATACATAATCATAACAAGAGATCGGCTTTACGCCTCACCACGCACTGCGTAAAGCCGATCACTTGTTCTATTTATGTATATATTTATAAAATATTTTGTAAAATTTACCTGTGAGGTTTCTATTTCCTCACTGACCACCTGGTAAAATTACTATTGAGTTTACCCTTTTAGTATAATATATATATGTATATATATATTGGTACAGGACGTCACGAACAGTGGAAATGATATGAAATACGTAAACGAACGAGTTAAATACGTATATAACGATAAAAAAAAATGGAAAACAGGACAAATAAACGGAGAGAAAGGACCCTTCATCAGTTGTCGGCTGTTTATCTACCCTTCATTTCGAGCATTCAAAGATAATATGAGCCTTCAAAGACAATTGCTCTCATAAATTCTAAAATAAAATTTAGGATTTATGGAGGGTCAAACTTGGGAACAAAAACATGACAGTGGAGATATACAAGGAAATCCATCGAAAACAAAAATGGAGGGTCGTTAGACCAGAACGAGAGAAAAATAGTGAACGCTGGGAGAAATATTTTTTTAAAAAGAAGAAAGATAGTAGTGAGAGAGAGAAAAAGAGAAAACAAGTCCGTTCTTAAAATGAGCGTGAGAAATTAGATATTAATTTAATTAACATCGATTTCACACCAGTGGTCTTGCATATAAAATAACTGAAGGTTCAGTAAAATTACTACTATTATATATATATATATATATATATATATATATATATATATATATATATATATACACATACATATATGGGTACAGGACGTCACCAACGCTGCAAATAACATGAAATGCGTAAACAACGAGAGAAAATGGAAAACAGGACAAGCAAACACGGAGAAAGGACCCTTCATCAGTTGTCGGCTATTTATCTACCCCTCATTTCGAGCATTCAACGACTATATGAGTCTTCAAAGACAGTTTTTCCCTTATGTTCTGAAATAAAATTTACGATTTATGGAGGGTCAATGTTGGGAACAAAAACATGACAGTGGAGATATACAAGGACATTGAACAAAAACAAACAGTGGGGTCGTTAGACCAGAACAAGAGGAAAATATTTTTTGAATACAGGAAACATAGAAGAAAAAAGAGAGAGAAAAAGAGAAAACAAGTCCGTTCTTAAAATGAGCGTGAGAAATTAGATATTAATTTAATTAACATCGATTTCACACCAGTGGTCTTGCATATAAAATAACTGAAGGTTCAGTAAAATTACTACTATTATATATATATATATATATATATATATATATATATATATATATATATATATATATATACACATACATATATGGGTACAGGACGTCACCAACGCTGCAAATAACATGAAATGCGTAAACAACGAGAGAAAATGGAAAACAGGACAAGCAAACACGGAGAAAGGACCCTTCATCAGTTGTCGGCTATTTATCTACCCCTCATTTCGAGCATTCAACGACTATATGAGTCTTCAAAGACAGTTTTTCCCTTATGTTCTGAAATAAAATTTACGATTTATGGAGGGTCAATGTTGGGAACAAAAACATGACAGTGGAGATATACAAGGACATTGAACAAAAACAAACAGTGGGGTCGTTAGACCAGAACAAGAGGAAAATATTTTTTGAATACAGGAAACATAGAAGAAAAAAGAGAGAGAAAAAAAAGACAGGTCTGTTCTTTTAGACGTCCGTGCAGGAAAAGAAATATGGTCACGTGAGGAAAAATATATATGTATGTATATACATATATATTTGTATTTATGCAAGATACATTCCAAAGGTTTCCTGATTCTTGGAGGAGATGCAATTATTAATTTCTAAGTACAAAACTCCTTCAAAATAGGAATCTCTGACTTCAATGCCCATGTCCCCTAATGAATGTACCATAGAAGTTCTCCAATGTGAATGTTTTTAGAACTTTTGTCACAACCTCCATATTATCAATGAATTCAAAACAGATACCTCTGACGTTCTGCTTCAGCCTGAGAAATAACTAAAAGTCACAGAAAACAAGGTCTAGAGTGCATTGAGTGTGAGGGAAAGTTGTGATGCTTACCTCAAGTAATTCTTTATCTAGATTGAATTGTGGACGGTGCAAAGGCCTATTGCAGATGCGCTGCAGATCTTGGAACGAAAGAGAATGTTACCAAGCCACTGAAAAGGTCGTGAGCAGTGAAAAAAGAACATTAACAAACAACCGACTAATTGTTTAAACAATCGTATAAGTACTTGGTTTAGTTGCATAACCAATTAACAAACAATAAAGAAGTTGAATGAAACCCGTGTATGTGTTATTATTATTGGCGTCATTACTCTTCGAACACAAAACAAAATTTGTTTCAACGCACGAATTCATATCAAACCAAAAACCAAAATGATCTAAGGAGAGAGATGACCGCACAAAGTAATATAATGATATTTAAAAGTACCGGAGGTTCCACAGAAAGATCCAAATGCTATGTTAGAAACTGAGGAATGCCAGTCTATGGGACCTGACGTGAACATCGGAAGAAAGGTTGATGGTTAGTTACGTGACAGAATGCTATTTAATCTTGAAGCGGACAAAAGGAGAATGTTTTAAACGTGCGTCATGGCGCGTTATATGTATATATAAAGATGAAGGTTTAAAAGTATTGTGGCATTGGTTAGTGTAGATGTGGGATATTTTAGTATATGTGAACTTGCTTAAAGGGTTGTTTGAATGTTTGTATTTGAGAAAGTGATTTCGTAAATGTAAGTGTACATTCAGGCATAACAGAAGACGGACTCTGTGTGTTGGGAAGTGATGACTGAAGGGAGGTCTGCATGTATACATATATACACAGGAGTATATATGTACATGAATATAAATATATCTGTATGTACATACACATATATGTCTGCGCGTGAGTGGATACACGAAAGCGGAGGCGTATGTGTACTGTCAAGCCTTATCAATCAGTTCAATGATCAGTCACGAGAAAGAGAAGACAAGACTTTCCGATCCTTATTCCCGTTTATTAAAACGTTCACCATGTTATAAGCAAGATACCTTGAATCACAACCTAACTGTATATTTTAGGTAACATATGGTTATATGTCGTTATTCATATTTATATCTAAATAGACGCATGCCATGTTAGGCCACTAAACTGGAAATGAAAATTTCACCAGCGTGCTAGAAAAATCAGTCAAGTATACTGTAAGTCACTAGATAGCTTGAGAAGGAATGAGATAGATGTATTGTACAATGTGGACTGATGTACAAAGAAAATAATCGCGAATTCAAAGTATCTCAAAATAGGTCCATGGGAATGTTCTCTGAATTTCAGATTCATCCCACGTTCTTATGTGCAACATGCCGTGCCATAGTATATCACTCAATAATTTACAGACAGAGAAGTAGTAGCTCCTTTAGTTAATTTCGCAGATTAGTAGCGGAATGAGTTCTATGTATAGAACCAAGATTTGAAACGAATACATCTTAGTGCTTTTAACTACCGTAAGATAACCACATTGACAAAATGCTTTTTATTATATCTCTAGTGGTATGATTACCGGAGCAGGTGTTAGATACAATGTAAAGAAAGATTGAATGTGAGATTTCTCTTAAATAATTGATTGTTAGAGAAAGTACATGTAAATATACACAACGATTTTACAGCCCTCAAGATCATGAGGAATCTACATAATGGAAAATATATGTTATGATAAATTTACAAGACAGTCTTAAAATGATAATATATGGAATATCAAAATTATGGAGAAAAATGTTTTAAATCGTAAATCAAATATTAAAAATGCTAGTCAACGTATTGAAAATTAAAGCTTCGACACATTTTTAATTATCTAAATAGATTAGCACTAATTTAAAGATAATGTTTGAAGCGAATAAACGATACCATGTGAAAATTTTAAACATAGTTTAATTATAATTCCGACACGAAATGCCAGACAAAAATCAGATTAAACGGGTAATAACTGACATGAATTTTATCATCTAGAATATAGACATCATTTCAAATTTTTATCAGACTTGACACAGAGAAGAAAATATCTCCTTAATTTTAACAGAGATACAATCTAGAAATGATTATTGCGCAGGAAAGATGGTAGCAGAAATCTTTACTCTGTAACTAAAAGTTTTACATAGATAAATATATACATATCAATACACAGTAGTAATTCTTTATAAGTTCGATTAAGCAGGTAAGGAAGAAAACTTTCTCGTTGTGGGTCGTCACAGTTTCTCACTTATATATTGTTGGTGTTAAACTTGGTGACGTGTGAAACAAGGTTCTAAAGAGCAAAAATTGTGTGTATGCTAACCTGTTTGTGTGCGCGTCTGTGTGTGGGTGTTAACGTGGTTGTGTATGTGTGTGTGTGTGTGTGTGTGTGTGTGCACGAGATCTGATCAATTAGTATCCGGACATTTGCCATAGTGATGTAGCTAAAGCACGCAGAATGAAGCCGCTCGACACAGATTGAACTTGAATTCTGCTGTGCATGCCCACTATGTTTTAACGTTCTAGATCACTTCTGCTGTTTACAGAAGTGCTTGGAAGGAAGGTGTGTTGCGTGTGATCGTCGCATTGACCATAACAAAGAAAGCTGTCATGGCGATACCCGCTCAGAGGCCTACACAGAGTTGCAGAAAACGTATGGAGAGGAGTGTATGTGCCGCACACAAGTGTACAAATCGTTCAGACGTTTCCAAGATGGCCGAATAAATGGCAATATTCACGAGACCCGCAACCAGTGGAAGTGAGAAAAACATCGCAATTCTACGTGCAGCTGTAAGGGGAAATCGTCGAATCACCATCTGTAAGTTATCATCAGATGTGCAGATTAGTTATGGTTCAGTTCAGTCCATTATCACTGGGTACGAGACGTGTGTCTGCCAAGTTTGTGACCAAACCGCTTTCATTTGACAAAAAAGACACTCGGGTTTTAGTTGCACAAAATCTTGATTGTGTCGAGAACGATTAAAACGTTTTTGAAAACTTTACGTAGGCCACTGAGCAGGTGTCACCAAGCTTTTAGAAAAATTTGATACAGTTCTCAGTTCAACTTTCTCGGTTACGGTCAGTGCGACAATCACACGCTACACACGTTCCTTCTAAGCACTGCTGTAAACAGAGGAAGTGATCTAGAAAGGTAAAACTGTGCTGCACACAGCAGAGTTCAAGGTCAGTCTGTGCCATGCAGTTTCACTCTGCGTACTTTAGCTTTGTTACTATAGCAACAGTCCGGATATTTATTGATCAGACTACGTATGTACACACAAACACACACACATGCATGCGAAAATGTATGGGCAGAAATTAATATGGATCTCGAAGATCCACAAATACAAAGAAAGATTTCCTGGATATCTTTGGGGGAAAAGCAAATAACCCTTTCATTATCCCTCTCTCTTGCTTTCTCTTTTACTTTCTCTCTCTCTACCTATCTACTTCCCTATGTATCTATCTTCCACTAGATTTGTAATTAAGTACGTACCACTTAAATAGAATGTGCCTGAATTTATATGGTAAATATCCGTGTGATATCTAGTTTTCCTATATCAAGTAGTAACCATTATGCTCCATACGTAAAACTATATATTTAAACATTTTTGCAGCACATATGGAATGAAGATACTACATGTAAATTAAAACTTTATTTACGCAAAGAATATTTCTATCTGGCTTCACAAGTAATTATATACTTAATTATCTTTAAATGATATACTTAATTATCTTTAAATTAGTAACCAGTAATAATACACAATCTCTGATGCTATTTATTCATAAGCCACCTACGATTAGTGTTTTTAAAATAATATACTTTCACGGTTCTTAATTCAACAGTCAAACGTAGGGTTACCTTAGTTTTTACAGCCGTATCAGGTTTCCAAATCATCATCATCTCTCCACATGGCAAACGTATACCTTCTGTCCTGACAAGTTTTCTGCGTCTCATCACCATCGTAAGCACATTTTGAGAGGCCAAATTCCATCTTATCATTATTCTGAGAGCAGGCCATGACTAGGGTGGCCAAACTCACAGAGAAATGGTCAGAAAGGAAGCTGTCGCTGAAAGGCTAGGTGGAAGTAGCGAATGCCTAGCCGTCGTACCTTGTCTTAAGAAAACTCTAATCAGATTGGAGCGCTTATTTTCCGATTCTTATACAAGGGTCAGATTCCGCTGGTCAGAAAAGTCGCACCTAGGTGGTCTTAGGATGCAATATTTAATGATGCGGCGCCGCACTTCGGGTCGAAGATCATGGACAATTCTCATAAGTCTTTGGCTTGGCAATGCTACAGAGAGGCATTGCCTGTTCGAGACAAGCTCTTTAGGTATGGAAGTTCTAACAACCGAACCTGCCCGAAATGCTTACAAGGGGGATGAAACTGCCCTGCATTCAGTGTCCGTGCATTATAGAGTTGAGGGATTGTGTGGAGCAGCTGTTGTCGTGTGTAAGATGAATTCAACTGTTTGCCGAGTGTATAGTGAAGATCGAAGCAGCACCTTCCCTTAGCAGAGATGGATGGCAGATCTTTCCCTACTTAGTGGCTGTGACAAAAGAGGCTGTGTGGTGAACCCGTCTGAAATATGTGAATACAGACACATTCCTCATCAATTTCTTCAAATATCATTTGAAGAGGAAGCTGAGGGTAGAGAGGTAGGTGCTGCCTTCTAGTGTGTTCGAGTGTGTTCGAGGTGGTCGAGAGTGGTACGACTGGTGAGACTGAAGGAATCTACTCGGAATATGATTTTCAAAGCCGGAGAAAAGAAAGGGAAGATGAGAAAAGAAACTGGAAGCAGGAGGGAAGATTTCCCATGACTTGGAGACGCCTGAGTAATGCAGGATTTGTGTGGGGGGTTTACCCCGGATTACCCTAAGTTGACTATCCCACTAATGGGGAGTCTATTTATTTATTTATTTATTTATTTATTTATTTATTTATTATTTGTTTCTCTACTTTCTATTGTATATCCTCCGTTGCATCCATTAATTTGGTAGTCTTACCCCTTGATTAATGATAACCCCACAGGTTTTGTTTTTTAATCTTTCTGTGTTGTAACTCGTCGTTCGATATTGTCGCCGTGCCTTGGACCCTTGTGGCCAATAAAAAACTCATCATCATCATCATCATTATTATTATTATTATTATTATTATTATTATTATTATCATCATTATCATTATTATTATTATTATTATTATTATTATTATTATTATTATATTATTATTATTATTACTATTGTTGTTGTTGTTGTTATTGTTGTTATTATTATCAATCTTGTTTCCATTTCTGGTCGAGTGTTTTTCCGACTCCTAGAGCAAAGTAACTCACGTTAATTTAAACGCTACAGATCTTTTCAGTTGAAACAATCTTTTGCACTTCTTGCAGAGATGGTAAACCAGGGTTCATTCTCAAATGATTTCCATATCCTTTTTTGATCATTCATAGCGCTCCTACTATCATTGGCATTGCAAACACCTTGAAATGCCACATATTTTTCAATTTCAATGGGCAGATCTTTGTACTTTCTGAGCTTCTCAAATTCTTTTGGTGAGATATTATGATCATCATTAAACAAAAACGTATCCTCAATGCCAAAGCAAAAGCACCTCTTTTGCTTTCGTTGTACATGAAGCAACGTCCGTATGGTTCAGGTGACGAAAAGACGATAAGATTTAAAAACAAAACAATGAAATACGACAATACATTTTGTTAAATGTAATCGGCCGCACGCCCTACCTGAGTCTATACTTGATCAGCGACTGCCTCTTAATCAAAAAGACGAGTTGCAGAAGCATTATCCGACAAAAAGTGACTACACCTGCTCACCGTCAGAGAAGCACTGCAAATTTCGTGACCTCAGTGCATGGCTGCACATCAGGGGCCACAAGATGCAGGTGTTGATAACAAATGGATAGCCTTACAACTGGAACGCTTCCCTTTCACAGAAAGTAGAGGTGTAGGCGCTCCAGTTTAGTCAGACTTAAACTGGGGCAAAGCACAACGATTTAGACGTACTATATAACGGACTTGATAAATGTATTTGCTACCTCTGCCCGGCCTTATAATGATAATAATAATATTTGCAGCACCAGACAATAGCTTTCATATAGATTCTGATTTTAACACATTGAAAGTGTTATCATGTAATGTTTTGTCTTGGTGTAAAAGATAGGTTTCAGTAAATACTCAGCCCAATACTACAGATTTGTTCGTCAGTTGTTTGATTTAAGCAGATGAACATGTTCTTAAGTGGTTGTTGATATGTGCATCTTTCATCACAAGTAGGAGTACAGGGTAAGCATCATAGTCATGTATTGAGAGAAATTGTTTGGGATTTGAATAAATCACCCCCGGAAACATGGATATTTTGTTCAGCATCCTTATACAACCGTTGTTCAGGGACCTTGACTATCTCAGAGTCAATTTGATGGTGTGCATTGCTCTCTCACTTTGTAGTAATAATAATATTTGTAATGATAATAATAGTATTAGTAATAATAATAATAATAATAATAATAATAATAATAATAATAATAATAATAATAATAATGATAATAATAATAACGATAATAATGATAATAATAATAATAATAATAATAATAATATAATAATAATAATAATAATAATAATAATAATAATAATAAGGATTGACTATAAGAAGGCCTTCGACAGTATACCGCATCCATGGATCTTGAGATCGCTGGACATCTTCAAAATTTCCCCTGTGATTTCAAACTTCCTGAAGCACAATATGTCGTTGTGGAATACGAATCTCCAATTATACCACTCTAATGGAGTACTTGCCTCAGAAAATATAAACATCAACTGTGGAATTTTTCAAGGTGACTCACTTTCACCTTTAATATTCTGCAAAGCCCTAATACCCCTTACAAGTGAATTAAACAGAACAGGGTATGGGTATAAAATTGCCAATAAAAAAATAAATAAATAAAATAAAAATAAGCCATCTATTTTATATGGATGACTTAAAACTGTATGGTAAAGACAATAATGAACTTGAAGGCCTATTGCGCACCGTGAAAGCATTCAGCGATGACATCGGGATGGAGTTTGGACTTGAGAAGTGTGCCAAGGCCACTTTCCAGAAAGGGAAAGTGAAGACCACAAATTCAGTCGTGTTAGATGTTGACACAGTCATAAGAGAGATTGAGCAAGAACAAACATACAAATAGTTAGGGATAAATGAAGGCTCTGGTATTCAGCATGCAAGCATGAAAGAGAGAATCAGGAAGGAATGTTATAGGAGAGTTCGTGCAGTCCTGAAATCTGAACTAAATGCACGTAACAAGGTGTTAGCTATAAATTCCTTAGCAGTTCCAGTTGTTACTTATAGCTACAATGTGTTGAACTGGAATATGAGTGAAGTAAAGAATATAGATAGGAAAATACGCAAGCTGCTGAGTTGTAATAGGATGCACCACCCAAAGGCAGACGTAGATCGCCTTTACCTTCCCAGAGCCCAAGGAGGTCGAGGCCTGATCCAATTTGAACTAGCTTACAAATCAACCACAATTGGACTGGCCAAATATCTCGAAATATCGAATGACTGGATGCTAAAGCTCGTGGAAAATCACGAGAGACGAAAGAAGCTTCATTCTATCATCAAGGAAAGCAAAAAAATTGCTATTGATCTCGTGCAGGATACCCAAACTGAACAACCCGAGGGAAGTACGGCAACTATTGTTGCAAAGAAGGTGAAAATGATGGCAATGAAAAAAGCGCACGAGCAATTGGCTGATAGGTGGGAGGAGAAACCTCTGCACGGCAAATATGTGACCCGCAGCAAACAAGCTGATGTTGACCAGAAGCAAACCCATCAGTGGCTACGGAGCTCAGGGCTAAAAGCAGAGAGCGAAGGTTTCATCCTGGCTGCTCATGATCAAAGCCTATTAACCCGGAACTACCAGGCCAATGTGATGAAAAATGGAGCACACCCAAAATGCCGATTCTGCAACGACATGATTAAAACAGTGGACCACCTAATCTCTGGATGTAAAGTCTTAGCACCAGTGGAGTATAAATTAAGACATGACAGAGTTGGCCAATATCTCCACTGGCTAATTAGTCGGCATTACAATATCAAAACTGCCGACAAGTGGTATAATCACCACCCTGAGGCTGTAACTGAAGGAGAAAATGTAACCATTCTGTGGGACTTTCCAGTACATATAGACCGAACCATCAAGGCCAATAAACCAGATATTGTTGTGAAAGACCAAAACAATAAAGTTTGCTTATTGATCGACATGAGCATCCCCTGTGATCATAATATCTCAGCTCAGAAAATATAAAGACCTACTCATTGAAATTGAGAAAATGTGGCATCTCAAGGCGGTTACAATACCAGTGATCGTAGGAGCACTAGGAATGATCAAGAAGGGAACCGAAAATTATATGAGAATGATCCCTGGCTTACCATCCCTGCAAGAAGTGCAAAAGATTGTCTTAACTGGTACATCACACGTATTGAGAAGAGCGTTGTCGATGTGAGAACTGTTGCTGCTCATGTATTTTAATTTAACTTAAAAAAAAAAAATTTAAAAATGAGCGAACTACTGAGTTTGGTTTAATGGCCTACCAATGTATACTATGAGTTTCTTTGCCCTAGGAGTCGGGAAGACACTCGGCAAGAAATGGAAGCAAATTTGAAAGAAGAAAAAAAAAAGTAATAATAATAATAATAATAATAATAATAATAATAATAATAATGAATAATTCACCTCTGGAAACATGGGTGGTTCTTTCAACATCCTTAAACAACCCTTATTCAGGGACCTTTTGAGCGGGATGGGCTACTCAACCCGAAGAAAATTCTAATTGGGCCCCACCTGCAAGGTCATGTGCTGCGTATCTTGATATGAGATCACCATGTCGCGCACATATGGTTGTGATGCATGTGCCTGGTGTACCCTTATCAGACGGGTAGTCATGATGGGTATATTGGGTTTCGTATATTTTACCCCAGTGTCACATTGATGGCATGCACTGCTCTCTCACTCAATAATAATAATAATAATAATAATAATAATAATAATAATAATAATAATAATAATAATAAATGTGGTATAATGTACCTGAAAATGGGCAAGTAACAGTCCATAGCAGGGATAGAATTACCTAATAGAGAATTGATGAAACAAATTTGAAAGGATGGCTACAATTACCTTGACATACGAGATAATGCAGAAGGACATGAAAAAGCAACTGTGGATGAAATATATTCGAAGAGTGATAGCATTACTTCGGTATGGAGCTGAAAGTATAAAAGAAGTGATGAACATGTATACAAAAATGAGAAAACGGTTGACAGTAAACGGAGCCTTTCGCCCTCAGAGTGATACCGATAAGCTGTACTTATCCAGAAGAAACAGTGGGAGAGGTTTGATCAGTTGCCAGAATTGTAGCGAAGCAGAAGAAAACAGCTTAGGGGTGTATGTAAAGAATACACCGGGACTACTTTTGAAACACGTGAAGAAGGTCGGCGTCATCAAAACTGATTGTGGTAAGAAAGAAAAACTTAAAGAGGAAAACAACACAAAAATAGAAACGGTATGGAAGAAGAAGAAATATGCGGCCAGTTTGCAAGAGATACCAATGCCAAGACAGATGCAGAAGACCGGTGGGTATGGATGAGAAGTGACATAAAGATAAAGACAGAAGCACTTATATGTGCTTCAACAACAACACTACCGGCAGCGAAATCAACAACACTACCGGCAGCGAAAAATGCAGAATGTGTGGTGAGTGGGGTGAAACTGCATGATACATCGTTAACGAATGCCCCGAAATTGGCACAAGCGAAAAATGCAGAATATGTGGTGAATGGGGTGAAACGATATGATACATCGTTAGCGAATGCCCCGAAATTGACACAACGCGAATAGAAAAGACAACATGACAACGTGGCAAGAATGAGCCATTGTGAGTTATTTAGTTATCACAGCCTACAAAGAGCAAAGACGTCGTATGAGCAAACCTCAGAAGGAGTCACCAAGAATGAAAATTACAAAATCCTGTAGGATGCAATGATTCAGTTCGACCACCTGTCCAGAGATCGGAAACCGAACGTTGTTGTGGTGAATAAAAAAGAGAGAACTTGCATGATATTCGACATAGCATGTCCCGATGACAACAAGATCAAAAAGAAAGAACCGTAACTGAACAATTAGGACGAGTTGAAGTGGGAAATATGAAGTATGAGGTCAATGAGGAGAGTAGACGTGATACCAATAGTAATTGGCGCACTTGGAAGTCTCAGTACTCAAATATCAACATGGCCGAAAATGATTGGTACAAATGTAAAGATCGTACAGCTACAAAAATCAACAATCCTTGAAATTGCAAGAATTCTTCACTGGGTTGGTACTTAAAGCATGACCAATAAAGTGTCCACCTTAGTCTGCTGTCTGTAAACAGCTGACCCTTTCCAGGATAATCAGCATAAGCTGTGAGTTTCATCAAATATTTATAATAATGGTTTCAAATTTTGGCACTAGGCCAGCAAAACCCAGTAATCTTCTGATACTTATTTTTCGACCCAAAAATGATGAAAAGGAAAGTTTGACCATGGCCGAATTTGAACTCAGAACAAAAAGACGGACGAAATGCCACCAAACAATTTACACGGCATGCAACTGAGTCTGCCAGCGCACCGCCTTAATAGTGATGTTGATGTTGATGATGGTGATGATGATGATGATGATGATGATGATGATGATGATGATGATGGTGGTGATGATCCAGTCTATAATACATTTGTATATATACGTTTTATCTCTACCTATTCGAAGGAATATGCTAAAACACAAGAGAGAAATCGATTGAAATGTAAGAGATGGAAGATTAAGGGGGAAATTGGACCAGTGAGTGAGGGGGAAATGTAAGCAAAACATAAAAAGACATTTAGATGGAGTGAGAGATACTAATTGAGAATAATATTTACAACATTATACAATTTGGCATACGTTCAGTTTTCAACAGCGTTTTATGTTTCGTAATATGTCACAGGTTGCAATTAAATACCATATTTACATTTTGTAGTCTTGTACAGGTTGTAGTATAAAGTGATATTTATGTTCGACAATGCAAAGTTGCATAGCATGATATGATGCTGCAGTATTTTAGAGCGTCATTAATAATCTTTCATAAGTCAATAGAGTTTCAATTCACAGCAATGTATGTATGCATATATGTATGTGTATGTATGTGTGTGTGCGTGTGCTTGCGTATGTGTGTGTGTGTGCATGTTCGTTTGTGTGTATGTCTATATGTATTTTACTCTATTTTAGAGAATGAAATTTACAATATTTATACATTGTTGGAAAATGACACGTATTTTACAATAACATTTACATATAATATAGATTGAAGTTTACAACAGATATTTTGAACATTCTTCTCATATGTTATGTTTCAGTAAATATCAAGTCAACCTAACATTTTAGCTTGAGATGTTAAATGCGCATTTAATATAACAATTCTCTATGAACATATCTTGTATGTGTTTTAAGAGACTGTAAAACACAGACGTTCTGTTATTAATAAAAGTTCATTTGAAGGGGTCCCATTTGCAAAGATATCACCATCGAATATTTTATAGCTTGATATAGAGCTAGCAGTGCTAACAACTAGAGCATTACGTCCTGTTAAATGATGCTGTACATTTGAAAACCTCCAGCAAATATGGCCAATTAACTAAAACCGGCACCTGATACTTCATCGACGCTGTATCATTCGTTGCTCGTTAGGCATAATTTCGTGAGGAAACTTGAAAAACCACCCTGTGTTAATAGACCTCTCCAACTGAAAATACGCCGAGTGACTGGTTTGAAGAAAATAATGTAAAGACAGAACAGCAAGTGCTACCTGAAAGGTGAAGGTATCATCAAGTCATTTTCAGTAAGCAAGGTAAAATATACCATCTGATTTAAAGACGCAAATGCTTCACTGGATAGAAAATTGTAGCATCTAAAATAGTGATGGTAAACCAACAAGACAAAGAGAACTCAGGCTCGTGTTGACTTTCATAACAAGAACGTATGTTGTCCAAGAGAAGTGCACTTTACTCAGAGACGTAAAAACCCTGAAGTCGGACAAATTTAAGCGACGTGAGAAAAAATTTAGGGTCCTATGAAATCACTCCTTGTTGCATTTTAACAAAGCTTCAGATTATATTCCGCAATTTCTGTAAGACATAAGTTTGAATCTACTTCCGAATATAGATGTGTGAGACCAAGTCAGGGAAGACTCCTGGTGTTGACAGTAAATCTGTATAAGTCTATAGATTTAGTGAGAAAGAATTTTGCTATAGATCCCAGATTCGTCAGACAAAGGACGCCGTACAGTATCTTCAGTTCCCAATCTAAGAATAGTCCCCATTTACAAGCGTAGGGGCAAACCACAGTAATGTGCGACGTTATATTTCAGATATCGTTCACTTTAAATTTAAACTCGGAATGCTGGAACTTAAAACAGCAGATCATCACGATGTCAAGATAGCCAGATATGTTGTGGGAAAGTTCACATATTTAGGTAATATGTTTTCTGAAGATAGCGACCCGAAAACGTTAATTAATCGCTCCAACAGCCGGCTTCGCGAGTTTTCAGGAAGCTCAATGATTGATCGTGAAAGTACTGTGATACTATGCTGTCAATATATGTAAAAACTGAAGAAATCACAATTTTGCCTCCTTTGATCTATGATGAATATTACTTAGCGAGACCACATCTTTAGGCATGAAGTGCTTGTCAAGCTATTATGACTAGTGTTACGTTTATCCTCATGGAATTTGTATGGAGGAATATATGATTCCCAAAGGTCAGTTTTACAGCGGGCTCAAATGTAGAAGCCGTCAAAGAGAGAGCCTGAAATTCTATTATACGACCTGCCATGGATGAAAAGTACAGAAATGCATTTTAAAGGAAATAAATGTATGTCTTAGTTCTCCAGTATGTAATACCGAAAGATTAGCGCCTTAGGTTAACGTATATCATGTCCATGATCTCTGACTGCAATGACGTCTGCAGCATAATTCCCCTTACAAGAGAATTTAAACTCTATTATTTAGCTGCAGAGTTTTTCTGAGTGGAGTCCAAAGGGAGTATAAGGACTTTCTCGCAAACGCTCAGTGTAATCGTTGTTCTTTGTGTAGGTTGGCAAATAACATTCAACGCATTGTGCTGCAATGGTATTTATATCTAAATCCTCATCTTTACTGACTGTTCTATTTTGTGTCTGAAGCAACCAGGAACTAAATGCTGCGTTCTTATTTCTAGAGTAGATAGTATTTGTACCTATTATTCATAGAATATTGACGATTCATTTTCCCAATGAGAACAGTTTTTCATCAATCTTTCGAGTTCTGAGGATGTACACATTGAGACAGAGTGACTACAATCTTTATCAAATTAGAATCAATGACCTTTATTACTTAGAACGGTATATGCACGTCACGTAGTTTGCAATATCCTATAAGTTTATACTATAGCTCCTTTTTTATCTTACAAGCACCAGAGCGTTCAGGAAAATATTTGTTCATTCAAACTTTGCAGTTTGATATCACAAAGAG
This sequence comes from Octopus sinensis, assembly GCF_006345805.1. Taxonomy (NCBI): domain Eukaryota; kingdom Metazoa; phylum Mollusca; class Cephalopoda; order Octopoda; family Octopodidae; genus Octopus; species Octopus sinensis. Next base: position 110,728,859 of record NC_042998.1, read on the forward strand.
CAGAATTTTTGCACAAGAAACTCATTGGTTCATCATTAAAGAAACCTAAGTGTAGATAACGAACAAAGAGAGTTCCTTCAATTTCATGTACTGCACTGTTATTATCTTCTTCGTTTCAACCGTCCTATTTCAAGAAATATGGAATGAAATCTGCCCAAATTCCTGACATAGCAACAGAGATTAGTTCACGTATAACGGTGAGGAAATTTGTTGTAGAGGTTTCGTAACATGTACCCTTCCGATACACATTACATCTTTTGCCAATGCTTTCTACTTTCGGCTGAAGGTTTATAAATATGTGAAATATATTGAAAGACAGGGAACCCCTTTTCATGCAATAATGATATTTTGGAGTGAAATACATCAGTTTTTATGGTAGGGTGGGTGGGTATACTGCATATATTCTAATAATGATGTTATCATCTTCACATATTATGTCTCGTTGTCTTTATCTCAAAGATATAACGGTGGCGGCTTGGGATTTACACACTGGGGGTAAGTTTAATTTAATCTGGATCATTTAGCTCACTATCAAAGAAATTTTCGCTTTTGCGCTTGCTAACATGTACCTCTTTCATCCCCATAATGAAAGTATGATATTGGTGTTGACGATCAATGTGTACGAAATACGAAACACAAGAAACACGAAGTACAATATGTAATAATTCATGAATTTGGAATTTTTGCAACCGCCACATTATTCTAGAGCATATGCATGAAGAAAGTTCTTACGCTGTGTTGAATCATCATAAATAAAACCATTAACTTCTTATAATTGTATTTGCGCACAATTGTATTCTTTATACATGTGCTTAAAGATATATTCCGAAGAGTTTATAGAAGTATAAATCATAGTTATAGTTGTACGTGAGATGTTTATTGTCTCATCTCTGAAGCCATTAAGAAATCTCTTGGAGCATTTATTGTTCTGTGTACATGATGCATTAGTCTTTGCTTCACGACAGGTTTCATCAATCTGACATATTAGAATATCGGAAAGAGATAGCTCTGATACGGAATTCGAGGTCCCTATGTACGCAATGTTATAAACTTTATTAGCTTTATTGAACAACATTCGTTTTGTAATGTGAAGGGTAAATGAGAATAACGTGATTCTTGGTTTTAAAATTCCATGACATAAAAGGAAGCTCGGGAAAAAAATCCAATTGACTATATTATGAATATGTCTTCAAATAATGAATTACGTTTATATTTATGTTGATATCATGGTAATAGAATACCAGGCTTTACATATTATGATATCATTTGTGTTACCTAGAGACAATGTTCTTTCATATTGTAATGTAATATCTGAAATGAAGGTTGCAATATCAATATGCGACCAGTTTGTATTACTCTATTTTTAGTATTTGTAATATGATCAGTAAGGCAAATGTAATTTTCAACTCTCAGTCGACCCTGGACATATCTGACGTAATGCAATTGATTAGGTCCCACCTGTAAAATGGTTGCCCTTGACATGATCTGCAATCGTACAGAGTTCTTAATATTGTAATGTTGTAATATTTTTGTGGTACGTTAGAACATTATTTCAAACATTATTCTCCATTTTCTGCCATAAATTAGCAATCAGTTTACCATCTTTGTTCGTCATACGAATAAAAAAAGAATATTGCTCATGAAGCCTTTGATTTGGGCTTATAATATTTTAAATATTGTTCATCTAGATTCTTTTGGTAAATGCAAAATACCATCTCAAAATAATGGCATGCCTTCAATATTTCTTGACACCTTTAACATCTCGTTTACTGTTGGCACATTGTAACGTCTTTCATCTCTAATTATTTATTCTCAATAGAACGATCTCTTTTTAGTACCAATGATATCAAAAGAAAGACCCATGCTGTTACATATGTTGCTCCTAAAATTGGAATAATCAAGATGACCTTACAGGCGAATTATGTTTCGGTTTTCGCAGTTTGGGTATCTGAAATATATACCTTCGCAGAATTTCTCACCATGAAAATATGTTGCACCTCAAAACTCAAACGTTACTTATTCTACAACAAAGGTTCTCAACGGGGAGCATATGGGCCCCCGGGGAGCTCGAGGGGGCGTTTTGAAGCAAATGGGCTCTAGTAGGGCGTTATGAGACTTGCGGGCGCTGAAAGACCCTCGTCTTTCTTAAGATTAATTTAAAATTTCACATCTCTGCTACAGTCAGTTTAAAAAAAAAACTTAAAAAAACACATTTTGACGATGATACCGTTTGTGTCATGTGTAACTTGTGTCGCTAAAGTGAAACCTCCAAAATAAAAAAAAAACAAAGACAAAAACTAAAACCAGATGAATAGTGACAGACGATTAAAGAAAAAAGTAATGAATAAAAACGAAAAGCTGAATGTGTGTGTTTGCGTGCAAAGATTTAAAGAATGGTGGTTAGAATTTTGGATCAAACAGGCTTTTGGGAGTGGCTGATAGGTATGAATTTGCGTATGTGTATGTATATATGGTTATGTTTGTATGTATATGGTTATGTGTGTTGCTATTTTGAATTCCTTCCTGTTATTGAATTTGAATTAACCCCTGGCTATTAAAGGGCCCAACCACACACATACACACATTTGTTTTAGGTTTTGTACCCAGGTGAATTGCGGCTATACATCAGATAACGTAGTAAGTCTTATGTTCTGAAATTTAAATTTTGAATTTGTTTTCATCATAAAATTACACCCAGCTAAAGACACATCTTTTGGCTTTGGAAAACAGAACCTTTTCTCACTCTTTATTTGTTTTTTTTTTTGTTAAGATAGAATTTCTCTGTTTTGGTCAGGAGTTTTCAATTTCCTGTATTAATCAATGAACAAAAGCATTTAAAAAAAAAACATTAAATTCACAGAGCCGAACAAAATCGAAAATATTAATTGTAATCTTAATGATGAAGAGGAGTAAACATTTTCGCATTCCTTAATACTAACAAGAGCATAGCATCAGAGTGATTTGGCTGTTATTTTTAGCAAATTGAACAGCCACACACAGAGTACCTCACTGGCTCGTTTTTTTTTGCACCTATATTCTCATTCGTGCTCGCGATAACAATCTTAAACGTGTTTCACGGACTCATCTAACTTATCATGCTCTCCGGTATACTCTTATTCCGTGGAATGGAGAAGATGGCTATCATTTCAATATTCAACGGATTGAACCTGCAGCAGAGTGCCAATTACAAACAAAATGGTTTCGTCAAATAACTTCTATTCTTATCAACTGATGTTAAGACCAGAACAATCAAATCAATTACGCATGTCAAATAATCTTTATTTTCATTCACATATTTTCTACGTTATCTCAACAACCAACTATAGTTATTTCAAATACACTTCTCTACAACGACCAGATTACATTAGAAAATGAAAATAGTTTCACACTTTCAATTTGAACCAAAATCACAAAGTGTTGCATTACAAGAGTGGCGATGTGTGGATAATGAAAGTAAAGTTTCTCCGAATTAGTCACATCTGTATTATAATAAAGAAAGACGTTTATTATTTACTCTTTTACTCTCTTTTACCTGTTTCAGTCTTTTTGACTGCGGCCATGCTGAAGCACCGCCTTTAGTACTTATTCTATCGGTCTCTTTTTGCCGAACCGCTAAGTTACGGGGACGTAAACACACCAGCATCGGTTGTCAAGCAATGCTAGGGGGACAACACAGACACACAAACACACACACATATACATATATATACATATATACGACAGGCTTCTTTCAGTTTCCGTCTACCAAATCCACTCACAAGGCATTGGTCGGCCCGGGGCTATAGCAGAAGACACTTGCCCAAGATGCCACGCAGTGGGACTGAACCCTGAACCATGTGGCTGGTTAGCAAGCGACTTACCACACAGCCACTCCTATCTATATTTTTGATTTAACAACGCTTTTTTACATTGGGTCGCACAATGTTGAGGTCATTTTCGGAGCATATTTCGATTTGCTTCTAATGCTTCACTTTCGTCCGATGTTTCACGCATGCATAGAATTCTACTCAGACATTTATGAAAATGTACTCAAAAATATTATATTAAAACAAACCGGAACCAAAAAAAAATTGCATTAGAAGACTCCTATTATTCTAGCTCTCTCTCACGCAAAAAAAAAAGATCTATGCATATGTATTTATGGGCGGATGTAAAGAATACGCACACCAGGTGTTTAGGTTTATGGTGAAAAAGGGTGGTGTACATATTCTTTACTTCCAAGTATTTATGTACGTGGATATGAAAGATAATGTGTATGCGTATGTGTATCTGTGAGGGAGAGAGAGTGAGAGAGAGTGAGCGAGTGAGTGCCACTTACACATACATGCAAAAATTTCATATATCACAACACACACCTTCACTGACTCTCTCTCTCTCTCTCTCTCTTGCTCACTCTCTCTCTCTCTCTCTCTTGCTCTCTCTCTCTCTCACACACACACACGCACATCCATTTCATATACATGTGCATCTTTCACGTTTCTACTTCAAAGCAAATGTTGCCTTTTCACTTTATCTTTCAATTTCTGCTCTCTTCAAAGCACAAAGAAATCTTAAAAGATTACGGAAATTAACGATCTCATATATGTCGAGCTGACAACTTTGCGTCTTCAAACGAAAGAATGCCATAAAATAACTTCCTTTGACAAAAGCACACATATACACACACTACGGTTAAAACTTCTGGACGAATTATGTCATTTCTTGCAGTGTGCACGCGCAAAGTTAGAGCTCAAATCCAATTGAAATGAACTCTTTCTATTGAGTAATTTGTGTTTGTGATGAGCGCATTTAGAAACCTGATATTCGATTTCCCAGAAATTCTGTCCTTTACCTCTTCTTTCTAGCTTGTTTGAGGTGACATTTTTGTCCCTATCCGTTATGTTTTTTAAAAATTTCTTCCGATTCGTATGGTTATGATACAGGAGATTAGGATTTCACCCACCAAATACATTCGCAATATTTTAATTTTCTCCCTCTAAACACTAAATCATTTTTTACTTTTTCCAAATGTTTATTCTTGATAATCCACGGAGGAAAACAACAGGGAGTACGGATATTTAAGAATTTTACCTATCACCTCACCACTTTAAAAAAGCTACACACTTTTTGAAAAGTGGGGAAGTTTCTTCAGGAATATTGTCGTTTACCTCTTGTTTCTAGCATGTTGGGTTTTCTGGTAGTGGTCTGGTATTTTTTAAGTCTACTATTTCAATAGAATTCTACGCATGCGGAGAAACATCAGACAAAAGTGAAAGACTGGGTTCGAAAGCTGGTAAGTGATGGTTGGGCGAAGTAGGGGAAGGGGAATATATATATATATATATATATATATATATATATATACATATATATAAATGGGATGGGGGAAATTAAAATTTTGAAAACGTGATTACTGGACAACATCGTATTAACCCACTTTTATACGATGAAACAATACATAGTTTCTGATCCTTCTTAAGAACAGAAAGCACTGTCATGTAAACCCATGCAAATTGTACCTTCGCCCTTCACTGTTAAACAAACAATAACTTCTATTATTCCGTTAACTATATATCAGCTGTGCCTTTTCTGCCCATAGGAAAGGAGTAAATAATACAATGTGCTTGTAGGTTATAACACCTGAGCAAACCGGGATGCATCGCAAGTAATAATGTAGTATAATATAATATGATGAAATGATAGAATATTAAACGTCCATTCTGATTGACAGTTGTAAATTGTAAAACATAACTGTCACCACTACTACATGGACCTGAAGATTGCATAGTTTAATGCATGAAAGTAATAGTTCAATCAGAATGGAGGTTAGATATTATATCATTTCATTATATTATTATAAGATTGTAAATAAAACATGAAAATCAGACAAAGTTGAAATTTCTTTGAGTACTATATTCTTCTATACACAGTCATACACACTTGGCTATGTGTGTGTGTGTTTGTGTGTGCGTATAAGTGTGTGTTAAACGAAATGAGACAACAAAGCCAAGGCAGTGTGAAATTTCTAGGGCATTTATAAAGAGAAAGGTAATCTTACAGCTGTTTCGGGGATATGAGGGTTATCGCTTCATTAGAGACGATATGAGAGAGTTTGAGAGAAATAGAGTTCAATATAAGAAGTTATTTTGGACAGGGAGAGATATAGGAAATATAAATGGAAATAAGAGAATAAAAATAAACAAATAAACATAAATGTTGAATGTTACAGTTGGATTTCCATTATCCCAGGAAAGCACTTATATAGCCTTACCTGACATTTTCGGTCTTCTGGATACCAATACCTCACTCTCTTATATATATATATATATATATATATATATATATATTATATATATATATATATATATATATATATATATATGTATGTATATATGTATGTATGTATGTATGTATGTATTCTCCTTTAAAAATCATGCGTTCATGCTTTCAGTGAATTGACACCAACTTCATCCTAATATCACACAATCACATATTTTTCTGAACCAGCTACAATAGAAAATATATGTTCGCCTGATATCTAGAATTTACTACGTGAACTATTTCACATCACGCTAACGAATGTCTTTCAAAAAGAACTTTAACTTCGCAGAACATTTTCATGTAACAAAAGCTAAATATACTCATTATATATTACGTACATGACCTACATTCAAATATATCATTTCGCTGTTTTCTCTTGCATTCAATATCTATTTAATGAACGGTCAATGACATTGAATTTTCTAGCATTCATCATGGTATATATGTATTATACTTGAAGAAAACATGCGCGTGAAGAGTATCGTTGCATATTTCCAATAACACACACACAAATGCACAACTAGACACCCACCCTCGCATGCACACACACACACACACACACACACAAAGACATACATATATAAATATACATATTCATTGTGAGTGACAGAAGCAGTATTGATTCAAAATAACTATTTGTTAATGATTTATAGTTGAAAGTCTGATAAACTGCGGTATTCGTCTCCAGATAACAACTCTTATAGACGTATTGTTTTAAAAAGCACAAAAAAATTTATGTGTAGCCGACGAAAACCATCCAGAAACGGTGGTGGCTTTGCTAAACTCGTAACACTGCCTTTCTGGTCTTCTAGAGAAGCAAATATCTATTGGCAATCGCATATTAAAACAAAATCAGTTCCTACTAATAATGTGAAACAAAAACTGAAAATCACCGATGTTGCAATAGGTGAACTGTCACACGTCGTCTTCAACGCGAAAGTCCATAATGCGTATATATATATATATATATATATATATATATATATATATATATATATACATAATAACTATAATTATATATTATCTAGTAATATGTCTTCCATTTTAAAGCGACGAAACCTGAACAATTGACCGAAAAAATCATATATATAATTATAATTATCATTAAAAAGAACCTGTGTGTGTCGCTCTTCTCCATAATTTAAAACATTCGGGTTTGTTTACAAATTTATAAATCTATATACTAGACTAAAATTAACTATACGTCAAGATTGGCTGAAATTGATAGCTGGGTTATAAGGCTGAATAAGGGGGCGTACGGATTCGTGTAAGTATTGATATCGTGTTCAATTCGCAATGGTTTAGACCATCATTTTAAAGTCAGTAGTTAAGGTTTAGTCACTTTAAAATGGAGCATATATTATTAAATATTAAGTAATTATAGTTATTATTAAAAAGGACCTAAGACGGTGAGCCGGCAGAATCTTTAGCACGCTGGACGAAATGCTTAGCAGTATTTCGCCCGTCACTACGTTCTGAGTTCAAATTCCGCCGTGGTCAACTTTGCCTTTCAACTTTTCGGGGTTGAAAAAATAAGTACCAGTTGAAAAATGAGGTGGATGTGATCGACTAATCCCCACCTCCCCCAAGCTATCCTTCTGGCAAAAATTTGAAATGATTACTAAAAAGCACGTATGGGTGTCGCACTTCTCCGTAATTTACAGCCTGCGGGTTGGTTTATATATATATATGGGGGGGGGGTATTATTGCATCTAGAGAGAGGCATTATGCCAATATTATTAACACACGCACTGGTTCAATTCAACTCATTTATAATTAGTCAGTTGGTAAAATACCTAACCAATCAATTGTTTGTTTAACCTGGTTAAACTGTAAGTCATTTGTTTTGTTTTTGTATGTCAACGCTCTTTCAATGATAGTTGCAGCCTTTTCGATGACAATAAGGAGTGGAATTGAACCAATGCACCTGTTAATAATATTGGAATAATGACTCTCCCTAGACACACAAAAAAGAAGATACAAAAAATGAATTATGTCCCATGTATTACTATATGTGGGATGTGCTTGTGAAAAACACCAACCGGTCTGCCTGCAACTTCAAGGCCGATCTGGTGGCCAGATCAAGGAGGTGTTCGAATATCATCTCAGGAAATAGTGAAAAACTCACTGCCCAAGCCCTGGAACTGGCTTGAAGATGTGATGAAAGCTAAGGGCGGCTACTTTGAGTAAACCGCTACTTGCCAGCTAAGATCTAATTCATATTTTAAAATCTTTTTAAAACACTTTTATTTTTGATGGAATAATAAGTTTACTTTTCCTTTTATGTCAACTGTCAAACTTAGCGCGAACACTCCGTAGATACAGACATTATTTATCTTGTAGAGATATGCGTTTAACATATAAAGAAATATTTCATGCTATTTTTGTTGCTTGGAATAAGGATCAAATTGGCATTGTCACTTGACCCGCAAAGTCAGCTTTGATTGTGTAGTCCAGTGATTAATGGTATTTAAACCATGATCATTCTGTCATTTGCCAGTCATAGCAAACTCGCACTAAATTATGGAATATGTTCTCTGTTGAGCCACTCAGTTGCGATCTAGGCAGTATTTAGTCATTATATGTTGTAGGCAAACTAACCACGTAGAAGCACTTTCGATATATCGTTACGACATGTTGATCACTTTTTTAGAGTTAATTATCTATGGTAAGACAGAGTTAAAAATTAATATTTAAATCACTTGTCATCGCCTTCCTGAAATGTCGACAATAATTTAAAAAGAAACGTTAATCCTTAATAGATTTATAAGAGATATAAATATTTATTAACTACGAACATATATAGAGCATGACTGTGTGATTAAAACGTTCGGTTCTATGTCTTGCTCTGCTACTCCTTAGGTAAGTGCTCCCTATTATTGACCCGATTAATAAATGCATTGCCTGTGAATATGGCAAGCAGATAATGTGTCTACCCAAGGTAGTCTGCCAAGTTTATTCACACTTGAGCACGTGCACACAGATGCACATACAGTCACATATACACACACCCACACACACAAATATTTATACATATTCATACGAATATGTATATGACCATATTTTTTATTTGTGTTCCAAGTGATATTGTTTGAATAACAGTGCATGTAAGGGTCTAACTTGACATAAACAGGTAAAACTAGTGCCCCAAATTGCTACAATCCAATGCCTAAAGCCAATACAAACCTATATGACTTAGAAATCATACTGAGTTACATCATGAGGTGTATTCCTCTCCTTTCACTATCACAATGAATTTTATAAGTCTGGATTAATACCTCCCATAGTTAGTATCGAACGTTCTTGATGTCTTTCAATTTCTTTTGTTATATTACATATTACTTTCAAATACCGCCTCTATAATCTTTCTTTCCGACCAGCATAATTCATTGATACGGTTTATTTTCGTATGTCATATCTTTCTGAATCATCTTTATATGCTTTGTTTTAAAAACATTCTAAAATGATGACAAAAAAGATTTATTTACTTTCAATGTTAAAACGTATTTAGAAATATTTTATATCAAAATGAATCAAAAGCTTCAGAAAACGTGCGATGATGTGATCTTATACATAGTTTGCAGGTCAATATATTCTGCAGTGTGTAAATATATCTTTATTGAATAAATCGAAAGCAATTCAATGAAGATGACATAATAAATTAACTATAACTATTGTTATGGAATATGCATGCTGAGTGTTTCAGTGATATTCAAAATGGATATGTTGCCCTATTGCTATTACTGTGGAGTTTATTTAGTTTATATTCGATATTATTTATACGTGTGTGTGGTGTGTGCGTGTGTTTGAATGTGTGTGAGTGTGTGTGTACCTATATATACACATATATACAAATATACATACGAAGACACGCATACCCATGCACGCACATGTATGTATGCATGCATGTATGTATGTATGTATGTATGTATGTATGTATGTATGTATGCATGTAATCATTCATAATAATAACAATATAAGCGAGGAAATGTATAAGTTTAATCAGTTTAATGTAATTACCGATGTAACTTTTAACATTGGCATTCACTTGTTAACTGTAAAATAATGTTATCGGAACGAAATTCCACTGAAAACTTTTAGTTAATTAAGCATCGGATATGGGAACTATAATGGAAGAACTTTCACCACAATGGAACATATTTGGGGCAAAAGAGGGGCTGGTTTAGATATTTATGACAGTCACATTTCGCAACTTAACATGGATAATTTTCTGTCAATCTCACTCTCCCTGTCTCTATCTTCATCTTATCTCTATCTCTCTCTTCCTTCTGTCTGTCTGTCTGTCTGTCTGTCTCTCTCTCTCTCTCTCTCTCTCTCTCTCTCTGTGTGTGTACGCATCTCACACGCACACATACTCAGGGTTTAAATTTGAGTTGAGTGAACGAACATCTGCGATAACTAGTATACGATTACTGCAGAAAAAATTAGTACATTCGTATTAATGAAAAATATTTCAGTGTTCCAGGTGTTGTTCGAATGTTCTAAAGGAAATCTGTGTGTGTGTGTGTGTTTGTGTGTGTGTGTTTGTGTGCATATGTGTAAGTTAATGTAAGTATACATACGAGGTCTGATCAATAAGTATCCGGACTGTTACCATAATAACGAAGCTAAAGCACGCAGAGAGAAGCCGCAGGGCAGAGATTGACCTCAAACTCTGTTCTGCATGCACACTAAGTTTTAACGTTCTAGCTCACTCCCGCTGTTTACAGCAGTGCTTGGAAGGAAGTTGCGTAGCGTGTCATCAGAGAAAGTTGTCATGACAGAGAAAGTTGTCATGGCGATACCTGCTCAGAAGCAGGTTGCAGAAAGTGTATGAAGAGCAGTGTATGGGGCGCATACATGTGCACGAGTGGTTCAGACATTTCCAAGATGGCTGAAAAATGTCGATATCGACAAAAGTTCTAGAAGACCTACAACCAGCAGAACTGAGATAAGCATCGCATATGTACGTACAGCTGTGAGGGGAAATCGTCACCATCCGTGAATCATCAGAGGATGTGCAGATCAGTTACGGTTCAGTTCAGTCCATTATCACTGGGTATGAGATGTGTGTCTGCCAACTTTGTGCCAAAACCGCTTTCTGCTGACCAAAAGGAGACACACGTTTCAGTTGCTAAAGATCTTGATTGTGTTGAGAACGATGAAAACGTTTTGAAAATGTTGCGTAGGCCCTTGAGCAGGTATCGCCATCGTTTTGGAAAAAGTTGATGCAGATTATCTGCGTTTTCACAGCAGAGTTCAAGGTCAATCTGTGATAGTAGTCTTCACTCTCTGAGTGCCTTAATTTCGTTACTATGGCAACAATCCGAATACTTATTGATTAAACCATGTATATATATATATATATATATATATATATATATATAAAATATTATTTGAGACAAAACCACTATTTTGCAAAACAAACAAGGAAAGACTTAATCAATACATAAAATTTAATAAATAGTCTTGAGGTTTATAAGTTAGTATAGGTTTGTGTATAAGTCTTGGGTCTGTGGTTTACGTGTGGGTTTTTTGTGTGTGAATGTTTAGGTTAGGGGGATTGCTATATAAGTTTGTTATAGGGTTTAGCAAAGGGAGATTTTATCGTTATATGCTTTTATGAGTTTTGGTTTATCATGGTTTGTTTTAGGTAATTCGTGGTATTTTGTCTATTTTAGGTGTTGGTTATTTTTTTACATTGTTTCATTCATAATTTTTGAGTGGTGTTCGTTTTGCCACGTGAATAACCGGGTGGTGGACTAGCGTTGCTTGGAATGTGAATGGAATAGTGTAGTAGTGAGGTAGGCATAGAGAATTGGGATTGGGTTACTGCAAGTTGTTTGTTAGAGATGCTAAGGTGAGTTAAAGCTCATAAATGTATATAATGTTTTTTGTGGGTGTGTAAGTATTGTTGTATATGTCGAGTTTAGTGAGTATGTATAGGCGTATATGTGAGGGAGTATATGTATCTTTTGTGTGTGAGTGTTTTGCGTGTGAGTGTGTGTTGTGTGTGAATGTGTATATGGGTTTGTTATTTAGGTTTTGGGATGTATGTGTTAATTTGTCTGTGTGGGGAGGGAGTGGTTTTGTGGTATATTGAGGTTTATAAGTTAGTATAGGTATGTGTATAAGTCGTGAGTCTGTGGTTTACGTGTGTGTATTTGTGTGAATGTTTAGGTTAGGGGGTTTACTTTATAGGTTTGTTATAGAGTTTAGCAAAGGGGATTTTATCGTTATATGTTTTTAAGAGTTTTGTTTTATCATGGTTTTTTTAGGGAATTCGTGGTAATAGTCTATATTTTCGATATGGATTATATATAGGTTATATGGATATATACTTATATTTTTTCATTTATACTTTAATTATTTAAAGTATTATTTTTATATTTTAAAATTTTGATTTTTTAGATTGGAAGTCCACCTGAAGATTGTCGATCAAGACAAGAAACGATTGTAGTGGCGGTTTTTTGTGACTATTTATTAAATTTTATGTATTGATTAAGTCTTTCCTTGTTTGTTTTGCAAAATAGTGGTTTTGTCTCAAATAATATTTTATAATATTTTACTATAAAATTGGATTAATCCTAAATCTGATTTTTTTCCCTGTAAATTTGGATATATTCCCTAATATTTATTATTATAATATATATATATATATGTGTGTGTGTGTGTGTGTGTGTGTGTGTGTGTGTGTGTGTGTGTGTGTATATATACATATGGAGAGAGAGAGAGAGAGCGAGAGAGAGATATGGGAGGGTGCGTGAATATATATTGACAGTGAGACGAATGCAACAAGATTGCATGTGAGGAAAGGCACAAAACCAATCTAGAATGTGGGACAGAGGCTATTATTGGAGCTTAGAAAAAGTAGGGATTGAAAGAGATTGCCCGTGGACCAGAGGCTGGAGTGTGTCTGTGAGTTAGTTTATGCCAATCATTTCCTGATGCAGACTAGTTTGTTTGTGGGTGCTGTAGTAGCACTTACGCAGATGTGTGTGCGGATCTTGTTCGAATTTGGTAATGACTTAGAAATTGATAGGCTTTCTTCTATGTTTGTTTCCTGTCACTAAAGAGATGCGCTTCAACCTATGTTTGGAATATACTTCTGCCAAAAAATCCTCGATGCTTGTGAACGTTAACGCATGGACCAATAAGAGGGCTTTAGTTGTGTAGTTCTCATGATTGAGGAATATTGAGTCCGGCATTGCGTTCTTGATTTGAGTACTAGTTGAAAATTTTGAAGTATATGTTCGAAGTTTCTGTTCAGAGTTTGAGCGCAGTGCTGGTGTGTAGCGTCCAAATCACATGTTGATCGAGCTTGTGTAAGAAATTTACAAAGGAATGAAAGTTTGTACCATCTACATACGAGTGGTAGTTGCTGGACATCACAGCAAGTAGATCATTGTTGTATGAAAGAAAGAATGTATGTGACAAAATGATCCCTGAAATAAACGATAGACAACTAAAATTGGCAAAGACATAATTCATTCAACACATGTCTTGATAGTGTGATCTGACTGAACGGTACCGATTCAAGAATTGAGTGAATGACAAAGTCCGCAGGCAGTAAGTTTCGAAGAGAGATTCCTATATCATTGCTGATATCTAAAATAATAAATTGCTTTCACTGAATTTCTCTGAGGCAGAGGTTCACAACCGATGGTTCTCGATTCCCTGGGAGGCCGAGTAACCATGCTAGAAGTGGATTGGGATAATATTAATTTCAAATCATCAAGTACATTTTTAGGTTCTGCTGATAGTAGGGGGTCGATTGGGTTTCGGGCTTTTGGGTAAGAAGTCGTGAGGGCAAAAGCGTTAGGAATCGCTGCTCTGAGAAGATGACGTAAAGATGTAGGACACATGTGGACCTTGCTCTACGAAAACATTACTGATGGCCATTGAAGAGAGAGAGAGGTGTGGGGAGAGAAAGAAAGAAAGAAAGAGAGAGAGGTAAAGATTCGAAATATTGGAGAACGTCATTGTGAGCTGCTACCCCTTTTACATTTGAGATTTTAGAAATATATGCAATATAACAGTTATGAGAATAGTTATATATTTAGATGAGTTTCATGCTCATTTCTTTTTTTTTCTTCTCCTTCTTCTTCTTCTTCTTCTTATTATTATTATTATTCTTATTCTTCTTCTTCTTCTTCTTCTCTTCTTCTTCTTCTTCTTCTTCTTCTTCTTCTTCTTCGTCGTCGTCGTCGTCGTCGCCATCGTCTTCGTCTTTGTCTTCTGTTTTTGATAATCCATACATTTGTTCATCATGACTAGCAACAAAGTTTGCATCTTTAGCAGGAACATATTGTGCTGTTTCTATTGTCCTCTAAAGGATTATTAATATAATTGAATTTAACATGCAATAGCAGATAATCGAAATTAAATTTCTATCACAACTCACCTAGAAGTACTATCACATTGATTAATCATTCAGATTCAAACGATAAGGTTACTTTCAAGGGACGTTACAGCAAAATATTTGTGAACCAAAGAAATGGAAATGAAATAAGGATATCCTCTACTATAATAACAATAATATTAAATATTCATATCATGAATATTTAGCGAATATGCTGAAATGCAACCTTATATATTTACAGTGAAACAATATCTATATTTTTTCTATATGGCAGTAAACCAAGGCAATGGTCAAGATCTGTACAGACCTTCCTAAATATGAAGAAACTGCTATTGTGTTTATTACTGATGCAGTTGTAACGAGCATTTGTGTTACATTTGAATCTTAATGAGATACCAGCGCGTATGAAGTTTAGGGACAAGGGCTAAGAAGATATGGTGCAGAGGGTGAAGTGAAAAAGGGGAAACAATATAAATGCATTTTAAACTGAACAGTTTTGGTGAATGTTTTCTAGTCAGGCAGAGGGAAGCTTTGGATACCACCAGTTCTATTGGTAGTCATGCAGCGCTAAAATCTATATTGAGTGCCATGTCGAAATACGCATGAATAATACTAACCTATGGAGTATGTAATTAATATTCAGAAGAGAGAACAACATAGTATAATAGATGTAGGGGATGCAATGAAATCCGGTCCATATTTGCTAGTATACTCTATAAACAGAAAAAAAGTGTGATCTGAAACTTAGGTAAGGATTGTCATGCCATTTTAAAACAACGTAGTACAGAGTTTCTCTTGTCAGAAATACTGAGCCAACACAAATGGTATTATTGGTCGTTGGGACTGAAGGAACAAACATGGTAATAAATGAGTTGATTGTTTAAAACGATTTATAAGTTTAACCCCGTTTTCAGTTTAAAATGCGATGCATTTGAGAAAGAAAGGACTTGAAGATTTCTACATACTGTACAGTGTAATAGGGGTCCGCATTAGATTCCTCCGGTGCACCATACAAGGAGTAATTTGGTGTGTGTAGTCAGTTTAAAATTAACAAAGAATCAATCAGTTAACGGATATGCAATGTCATCTTAAAAGACGTTCCAGACGTAAGAGCTTGATTGGAGCAAATCTTAATTTCATTTCTAGCAAACAGTCGGCAGTGAAGTTCCACTCGGGTTTTGTGGGACCGTAAATGTGTTCCTGAGAATGAAATTTGCATTAATGCCTGATAATGAGAATGAAATTTGCAACACTAAAGAATGTAAAAACATTAAATATTTAGCGGAGATTGTAAAAAGTGGGTAAAACATATGCGTTACCATCCGACAGTAACCAATATGTAAGATTAGTCGACCAGGATGTTAGCTGGAAAGGAACAGGAACAGAGACAGATAGCATAGAGCTTTATGTACCAGTTAACCGTACAGGTTTCTGAAAATAATTTTGTCCTTGTTATCTCTCGATACACGCTACTGAAGCATTGTACCAAAAATACAATGGTAGAAGTAGATAGTCCATAGATTGACAAATATGCTTAGTATTAATAAATAGAACGTATATGTGCCACTGATCAGGCGTCGCTAATGTAATCTAAACGATAGATTGTATTCGAACAATGTCATGCCTGCAG
>NC_042998.1:110750150-110770150 GCF_006345805.1 Octopus sinensis
ATATCAAGGAAGCTAACTCCAGTGTGCATTTCTTTCTTTAATCCTATTCTATCAGTCACCCATACTTAGATGTCAAGCTGTGCGGACATAAAAAAAAACAATCCTGGCCCTCTAGCCGTGGTGGAGGCAAACACATACACAAAGACACACACACATACACATACACCACACATTTGTATATGTGCATAAAAGTACATTGAAAACAAATATACATATACGTAGATATTTCATATTCCTAGGAACAACCTCCTACATTCGGCCAAACGATACCTCCTAATTATACATCAATCCTCAAATCACCGAGGAATAATTAGAAAACCACAAACCATCAACAGCCGAAGACAGCCAGCAAAGTCTTGAGAGACTCCTAACAAAGGCGAGAAAGAAATAATGTTGGTAACAAACTGTGGTGGTCCTCATTGTGTGACATGTGAAATAACTGAACAAGGAACAGACAAAAGCTTCAAGAATGGGAAGGAATTGAAAGTGAGTACAAACATGAATTGCAAATCAAAAAAATATTATCAGTTGCATCATTGCCCACAATGCACGGAAATTACATTAAGGAAACGGGAACAGAACTAACCAGCCGTGTAAACTTGTATGAACATCAAATTAAAGACTCATCTCTTCAAAAATGCTCTTTGTAGCAAACATGTAGACATTTGTGCAAATGAAATGTTTTAAATATTCCCCTTTTACAAAATAAGATGAAAATGTTCTACTACGAAAGGCAAAAGAGAAAACCTTATAAAAATTCTGCATCCGAAGCTAAACCGGAGATTGATAACACAATTCCCAAAGCAACTTACATTATTAGCCCAGAACACAGGTATATGAATAGTTGAACAACGAAAACGCTTACACACAAAATGCACACTATAACAAACTTCTTCCACAAGGAACAATGACATTCTATTAAATAAAAATTGTTTTTTAAATAATTGCTCTTTTACTCTTATACACATTTTAGTCATTTGATAGTGGCATGTTGAGCAAGTGTTTTCTACTATAGCCTCTCGGGTTGACCAGGAACTTGTGTGTGTATTTGGTAGGCTGAAACTTAAAGAAGTCTGTCGTATATGTCCCTCTTTTTTATCATCTGTGTGGATGTTTTGTGTCCTTGTCCCATATTTTGTGTTCCTTTATATATATATATATATATATATATATATATATATATATATATGACGGTGTACGTGCACTTTGGTCTCTTATATATAAGTACATATATATAAATACAAAATGGCTGACCGTTAGTAAGGAGAGACACACAAATAAGAAAAAAGAAAGCAAAGGACCACTGATGAGGTCACAGAAGTGTGACGCAAGAACTCTGGCCGAAATAAGATTAAGATTATTGTAAAAAGTATATAACGCTGAAGCAAAGAAATCTAAATATATACTGCGTGTGTTTTTATTGGCTAAACTGGCAAAATGACCATTCCTAAATACAACAATATCTGTTTCAACACACGATTTTACGTAAAAAATATTGCAAAACAAATATATAAACGTATATATATATATATAAACTTCATCATTCCTCTTTCTTCTTCATTTGTACGGCCACACCACGAATACTGCCTCCCCCTGTGGTCTCCCCATACAACAAAACATCTCGAAAATTGAATCACCCCAGAGGTCATTCACTAAAAGAATTAATGGCATGACCGATCTCGATTAATGGGACCACCTTAAATAATTGAAACTCTATTCTCTCCAGCCACGTTTTGACTGATACATCATTTGCACGATATGGAGAATATACCACCAGCATTGCCCAAACAACCTCAACATTAGCTTCAATTCAGGATCACAACACATAAATACACTGCAACACAATTTCTTTTCCTCATCAGCTCCTGTCCTATTTGACATTATCTCGAAACAAATGGAAAAGGAAAAGGATTCCATTACCTTTAGTCGGAATCTGAGGAAAACTAGATTAGCCACTTATACCTGACTACAAGCCACTCAAAAAGAACTTCCTACTCAAATGGACCATAGTAAAACAAGACTTGACTTTAAAAAGATTTAGCTAATCCTATCAGGTAGTGCTATTAAGTTAGACATGACCTGGACCAATCCTTGGTCGGAACGTATTCGAGTTATCTAAGTTATCTAAGTTAATGTGGTGTTTAGCACTCATTCCAACGTTCTACTTTTACTTTCATATATATATATATATATATTTATATGTGTGTGTGTGTGTGTGTATGTATGCATGTATATATCTATATATATATATATATATATATATATATATATATATATATATATATTTATATATATATATATTTATATAAGTATATATATATATATATACATATATGTATGTTTGTATGTATGTATGAAGTATATATATTTATGCAAAACAACGGTTCTTTTCAACATGTCTTATGGACAAGATCACTTTTTTAACTTTCACTATTTTTGAGAACATTTTTTAGCCTTATTTTCGCATGATTACCTGACTGATTAGAAGTAGCAAGATGCTAAATATATCAATATAATCAAAGTTTTTATACATTTACTGTGTCACATTGACGATTAAGTTGCTTCTGCGTGTATAACTGCAGCAGTGCTATATTGATTGCAGTCAATTGTTCAGATATTCAGTTGTTTCTCACAGTTTTTAATACACAACTTTTGGATATGTAAGTTATTAGTAACACGTTTATCTCTTTTGCGTCACGTTATTGTTGCCTAGAAGAATCAGTCAGAACACAGCGTGTGTGTGTGTGTGTGTGTGTGTGCCTGCGCACGTGTGTGTGTGTGTGTGCCCGCGCACGTGTGTGTGTGTGTGTGTGCCCGCGCACGTGTGTGTGTGTTTGCGTGTGTAGTACGCGTTCGGGTGATCTGATGAGCTAGCTTACTTAATTTGCATTGGCTTGTAGATATACAATTTTATAGTATGATGTAAAACAATCTTAAGGCTGTCAAGTGGTTAAATAAATATATAATCTCTCATACTCTTGAATTTTTATGGTTCTTATAAGTATATAGGCGCAGGTGTTCCAAACCTCATATTTCCGGGTCCAATCCCACTATGCGGCATTTTGGGAAAGTAAGTCCTACTATAGCCTCGGGTTGACTAGATGCTTTGTGTATATGTGAGTATATATGCACACATATGTGCACACACGCACACACACAATACGTCCGTTCCCCAGTAAAAAATCACACACACACTCAAAAGAAAAACGCACACATATACACACAATACAATCCCAACAATATCTACAAACACATATACACACAAGCATGCACACACACAATGACACACACCTCCCCGACAAATACAAGACACATAGTCACACGCACACAAACACACCCACGCGTATACACATACACTGCACTAACAATACAAACAAAACAAATCACTCACAAATACAGCACACACACATGTTCACACACACAAACACCACAAGGACAACTAAAATAACACAGACATACTCAGACACACATACTTACGTACACACACATAACATTCTCACCAATACCAAACACACAAACATACACACGCACACACAGACGCACACATACGGTAGCTCACACACATACACACACCACAAGGACAATTAAAGCAACACAAACATACTCAGACAGACACACACACACGCACTCACGTATAAACACATAATATCCCCACCAACACAAAACACACAAACATACACACGCACCCACAGATGCAACATACACACACGTGAACAAACGCATACGCACACATCCGTACACACAACACCCTAACAAATATTAATCACATACAAACGTGCACACATATACACACACTACCCTACGTTTTTGTTGAATATTTTCTTAAATACTTTCTTTTAAACTGTTTTTAGCATCTTATATTATTATCAAAGAATGTATATATGTATTTTAATACTTTTGTAACAATCACTACTTCACACAACAGAGCTTATAAAAAGTTTTGCATTTTACTTTTGACAATCTTTCTCTAAAAAAATTAAACCGGTCAAGTGAATAAACATTTTTAAAGTTGCATTTTCAAACCTACTTTCATATATATATATATATATATATTATTACATATATATATATATAATGTATAACAGCATGGTGGACAATATCGGTCGTGTGATTAGGGGAGGTAGGAAACGATGATAGATGTGGGGGTATATAGGAGAGAGGGCTTGGATTTTTATTCAGTCTCGAAGTTGACAGATATGTAGTGGTAAGCCGAGAAAAGAAATCTCAAGTGCGACACTTTTATTGATGTTCTGGAAGAGACCCAGAACGATGGGTCAAATCATGTCTCGTACTCAATAAAGTCTACTATACATTCCATCTACTATCCTATTAATACTACTACTCCAACCGCCACTGCGAAGTTCCAGGAGTAAATCTATGGATAACAGCAGGTAACTGAGACTGTGCCGGTACTTTACTCATCATCTATTCACACATTTTGTATAATTTTTCCATTACAATATATGTGTTTATGTGCGTGTGTGTATGTATGTGTGAGTATGTATGGATGTATAAATGCGAGGAGTACCCAAAAGAAACCGGAATTTTGTAATATTATTTATTCACTTCGCTTTACATGTTTACACTTTTATCGCCTTCAAATTATTCTCCATTTGAAGCAACGCACCACTTTCCACTGTTTGAAGCAGTGCTAGAACCCTTGCGAAGTGATGCCTTTTAAAGGCTCCGTCGTTTTTATTCTTTACCTCTTCTACATCTGCAAATTCCGTAGCACCAGCTTTCGTCACTTGTGATGACCTTCGTAAAAAGGTCCGGATCAATTTCTAACTGTTCATTTAGTTCTCGATACGCATTTAATCGTGACTGCTTTTGATCTTCCATGAGCAACCAAAGAACAAATTTTGCTACGAATTTTTCATTCGGAATTCGTCTCTAAAGATTTCTTGCAGGACCTCCAAGACACATCAGTCATATCAATAAGTTCACCAATTTTTCGGTGATGGTCCTCAAGATCAGTTCATGAATTTTTATGTTATTTCCATTCGTTCGGGAGGGAGGGCTAGGATTGCCGTGACGTGGTCTTCAAGCGACAAGTGACCATCCCTAAAGCGTAAAAAACACTTGGAAACTAGTGTTTTGCTCATGGAAGCGTCCGCGTAAGCTGTTCAAAGTATGAGAACTGTTTAGGCTGCTGTTTTCCCCAGCATAAAACAGACTTTCAAAGAAACATGCTGTTCCTTCGTTTTAGCCACCGCAAAAGTCGACGGACAGAAGAAAAGCACTACAAAATAAAAAAGCACCATGTGACAGCACGATCCAACAAGATGAGGCGGGTCGGCAGACCGATCCCTGAGGAAGCCTGAACTCCACCGGGCTTATCCCTAGAAACTGTTTCCGGTTACTTCTGGAGCCATACTCCCTAATATTATTATTATAATTATTATATTGATAGCTTACGTTTTATTGAATGTATTTAATCTCAATTCCGTATGTTATGGAACTTAGAGGTATGATGGAACCACTATTTTGGAATTCATCTTTGAAGGATATTCCAATACCCTCTAGGAAAGATTTATGTATTGTTTTATGTCTATCACTGTTTGAGTTGCCTAATAGTGGTTTTATCTCTAATTCATATTTTTTATATTTATACTGTGAAATTTGATTCAATACTAAATCTAATTTTTCCCTGTAAGTTTGGAGCCATACTCCCTAATATTATTATCTTTCTCTCTCTCTCTCTCTATATATATATATATATATGTGTGTGTGTGTGTGTGTGTGTGTGTATGTGTGTGTGTGTGTGTTTGTGTGTATGTGTGTATGTATGCATGTATGTATATTTTACTACGAACTTAAGAAATTTAATTTTCATTTATTTATCATTATTACTCTACTAAAATGTATTTATTTATTTATTATATTAAATCTTATCGCAGTCAAATTTGTCTTCAACGTTTTTCATCTTTCGTCATTGAAGATATTAAAAGCTTTTTGGTTTTCCTTTGAGATTTCGTATTAGCATGAATTATCTCGGATGTATATCTTTTATAATACTGCAAATGTAGAGCAGTGTATCCAGTATATATTGATAAATACAACTTCATACGAATCATATAGCACTAGAAATCATATAAATATACAAATATACGGAACTCTCTTGAAAGCCAAATTATTTTTTAAATATACGTTTTTATATAACTGTATTGGTGTTGTATTGAAAAAAAACTATACTGTTTCTTTCGATGTATGCAATTTTCCAAAACTATTTAATTTACTACTTATAAAAAAAGATTCGTATTTTAGAATTTCAGTTTGGCTGAAGGTTGTATTAGACCCATCTAGTACATTTCTATTTTAGGAAGAATCACAAAATTACGCAAACTCGTATTAGACAAAGCAGTGTAGATGATTTGTCTAGAGACTCAAAATGTGTTTACTCATCCTGATATAAATTGTACAACCAAATCACTCTCTAAGTTTATTTACTCAAATGGTGCTGACTTGGAGCAAATAGTACCAGTAACCATACCTTAACAACTGTCTTTCACTGATTGATCACCACGTTACAGCATAATCTTTACTTATCGCATTTATCGGTAGAAACGCTTTCGTTAAAAGTATTAAGATGAAATGACGTATAAGTCATGAATTACCCACACATATTATCAAGAATGTACACGAGATCACAAATTCATGTTGCTGACAATTTACTATGCCAGAATTGCTATTCATGAGAATCGAAATTTTTATTTCAGTTGTCCAAGGTAAACGTGCCAAGATGTTTGAGATTGCTCATTTCGGGCAGAAGCTTATTACTGATGTTTGTTTAATTATTCACGAGGTAATAAATGTTAAACACTAAATGCCTGTAGCAGATGACCATGATTGACAATGTAGCTTTCAATAAATGTAGTTTTCAATAAACCGTTGTTGATATGCTGATGGAAATATATTTTCTGTTTAAGTTATTCATTCCACTTTTGTTTTTGTAAAATAACACTTGGAAAGTATATTCTCACTCTTGTGAATATATCTTTGCATCTCAATAAAACGTGATAGATTCAATTTCACACAAACAGGGTGGAAGCTGTCAGTGTATTAAATATATTATGGAGAGGTAGGGTAACTACTTTGTTTATGCAATATTTAAATTAATTGGTGTTACGCATAATTGCCTGATTTCTATACAAGGCATGTAGTTTTTGTCCTTTCCTTAGTGTCCACAAAGGGCATTTTTATATAATATGAAAGCTAACTGATACTAGTATACTATTTACATTTTATCTATGTATAGCTCTACTCTTCCCAATTTTGTTGTTCAATCTGAGAACTTTTCTAATCTTTTGGAGTCATAGTATATTTCATTTGTTAGTACCATTACAAATAGATGCGATATCAGAGATATAAAATGTCTTCTACGTCAGCTGCGATTCAATTTTCTTGAGACAACTGTTTACGTCGAACACTGTTCTTGTGTTATATTAAACAATATTATATCATTTGTTTTATATTCTTCTTTGATATTTTTGGTAGTTGCTATTGTCATTAAATTACAGGTAAACGCCCGTTGCTCCTAGACATTGTTCGAAAGATATATTAACCATACTTGTGTTATATTATGCTATTGCTCTATGCTGTTTTAGGGTTATATTGAGATTTGTGATATCCTTTCTGTCATACCGTTCATATTTCAAATTTTCTTTAGTGCCTATTTTAATTCACTCTTGTTAAGAAAGCAATGAAATGTAATATTACTTTTGAACAGATTTCATACTACGTTGACAACATAAAATATATATACTTCTACTCTGAATATTAGAATCGCATAAGTTACTTATCCTTGTGAGTGGACATAGATTTTAGGTAATGGGATAGGGTTTATTTCCTAAGAATTTCATTTTCTTGTGGCAAACGTCTTTTAGATAAACATTATTAATGAAGTGGACAGTTCCAGCTTGATGTTATCAAGGTTTGATGTTAAATTTCTTGACATAATAGAAATAGCGGGTCTTGCATTTTACAGTTCTGAGAACATATGATTGACAATTACCTTTAAATTATTGAAACGTAAAATTGAAACGTGGATTGATTGCAATATCCCTCCCGTTATCGAATTGTATATGATGATATGGAGTTTATACTGTTCAGAAATACTGTAACATATCGATGGTACTTCCATTGAGTGAATTATCACCTACAAAAGTGAAGAGAAGTTGTTTATATGTTCTAAAACTTAAACAACTTAATGGTGCTTCCAGAGAACTCATATAAGATCTAGAAACATGAAGTAAATTGTTGAAGTTTGCTTTTCATATCTCATATCTATGTTTTCAAAATGTTCCATTCAGACATTTAACTACTACAGGATGAAATAGAGAATCTATTATCATTTATTCATCTTGCTGATATATTTCATCATAGGTGATGCACTATATCAATATAATCATTATGTTGTCAGCAAACATTGTTCTTTCTTTCAAAGTTTTGTCATTTTGCAATGGTATTCTGACAGCTGATAACACCTAGTTTCTGGAAAGCTGACAAATGATTTTTACTACAGTCAATGTTTATTACTTGACAAGGCTCGAATAAAATGTTACGGGTAGCTGTACAAAATGTTTTGCTGGCATACAGTGTACATCTAGTAATAGTTGATGAAAAGCAAATCACAAGGTAGCATGATTGGACCTACAAGTGACAAATATCCGACGTATTGCATATGTGTTACATATGTTTTCATAAATCTGTTGTAACTTGTCATATTTTCATGAGCTATCTGTTTTAATTGTCTGAAATATTTTCTCCTTGCCATTTCATCAAATCTAACAACAGTGATTGCATATTTAAGATAATGCATTTCTTTCATCTGTTATAATACCCAACAGATGACCGGCTGCTAAGCACTTCAGTAAAATGTTTTAGGAAAGGAAATTCCGGTAAACAAAAGGGAGAATATAGTGGAAGTGTTTCCATCAAACCAATAATGGCTCAATTTTAAAATCTATGCATATGTTATATATGGTTACAACTATGTAAGTATATGATGTTCTCTACGGCTTGTTATAATTTGGTTCACAATTAACCTCCACGAAATAGAGACTTTTATCGAATATATTCCAGTAGTAAGGTGTTATTTATTTTAATAACAAACCGAAGAAAGTAATATCCGGAAAATTTCGTATGATGAGGCACGCATTTAGTACCCGAAAGAGTAATATTCATTATTTTCATAAATACTGCCTGCATTATGTTCCGCCCTATTTATAGAATCTTCTGTATGAGTAAGAAATCCTTTTATTCTAGTTGATATGTCATTTATTTATCTTGTCCAATCCTTCCAGTTCAGGGGTAAATGTAGTTTGTTTATTTTGCAGCTACTCTTTTACCACATGATAAAAGAATATTAGTTTCTTTTCAATAGGCGCAAAACATCTATTTATTTAGAGAAAAGGAAAGACGAGATTGTGATGTTTCTGCCCTTTCCTAAATCGGTACTATTGTAATAAAATAGGAGCTTCAACAAACAATATTGATTTTATTACATTTGCAAAGAAAGTTATTGTTGTAGGTAGAGGCGTGTAATATATTGAATCGATTTTTCGGCACTTCGTTTATCGAATTTGTAGAGATTAAATGCAACGTTGACTGTAGTATTTGTACTCACGGGCCAGAAAGCAGATAGCATGAATCAACACGCCCGTTGTTCTATCGTATCTTTCCAGAAACTATATATGCAACTGAAAAAGTTCCGTTTCAATATTTTGAAACAACTGCAAAATGTCCTCTAGGTATTCCAATAATAATTTAGAATTCATTTGATTGATTGAATTCTTGTGAATCAACTAAGTTGTATTTGATACTGCTTGTTTCAGGCATTAGACTACGGCCATGGCGGAGCAGCAACTCGAAGGGTTGTAGCTGTTTAAAGCTCCCTTGGTAGTTTATCAAGATGCAGCTTATTCTATCGGGTATATTTACACTGGTTATCAAGCGGTGAGAGAGAAGAAATAAACAAACACTCACGAAAACTCACGCAATACATCGCAAGCTCGCACAAATATAAACATGTACACAATCAAACCCTAAACACACATACGTTTGTGTGTGTGAGTGCGTGCATGTTTGTGTGTGTGTTTGTGCGCACGCGCTTGCGTGTGTGTTTGCCTCGTGCTTTCTTGGCTTCCGCCAATTAAATTATCTCTCATATATCAATCAGATCGGATCTAAATACTAGATAGCTTCTCGAATTGCCGAACAGGACTGAACTCACAAGCATGCGATCATGAGGTCAATAAATTCTGAACACTTTTGTTCAGATAGAAGTAGGAAGAGAGGGAAAATAGTTTTGTTTCTCCAGATGTAAGTTCCAAAAATCGTAAATTATCCCTACAATAGCGTTGGAAAATATTCAGTACTATATAGATCTACATTTACTCTTGTCCACAAGTAAATGATGAATTTAATATCTTTATCGCCTAATAATCTTAGCTTAGCCTCATACATACATACATACATACAAAAATATCCTGTTCTTGTCGTTGAAATTTCAATGAAGGAACCTTAGGTTTAGGTTAGAAACTGGCTCTTTCTCTATTTGCAAGAAATCTTGAAATAAAACTGAACAATGACATACATACATACATACATACATACATACATACATACATACATATGTACATGCATACATATATAAAGTTCAGGTTAATACTTGTATTTATTTGGGCCCTGGGATATGTAACACACTGCCTAAATATCATTCTTGAGAAATTAGACTTCTCAAATCAGAAAGGAGAAAGCTAATTCGAAAACTACAGATCCAATCCATCACTGGAACTGTAAAAATCTGTAAAACTTTCCAGAAGTTTATCATTTAAATATATATGAGCATATCTAGATATGCAACTATTTGCGTAAGAATACTTATATAAAACAAAACATACAAATATGTTCATATACATACTGTACATACAAAAATAGCCTATTATTGATGCTGAAATTCCAATAAAGGAGATTGAATCTAGGTTAGCAAGCGATCTTTCTCTATTGGCAAGAAACACTGATATAAAACTGAACTATGACATACATACATACACACACACATACATACATACATACATACATACATACATACATACATACATACATACATACATACATACATACATACATACATACATATTTATATACATACACGCATATCTTACAATGGCACTTGTAACAAAACATGTTTCATTAAAAAATATTACAACTGAAGAAAGAAAAGTTTGACCTCGGAACTCACTGCATTCAATAAAACGGTGGCTCGCAATGTGCTTGCAGTGACAGTACTTATACAAACATTTGGGCTGACTCATTAGACGCTTGATGAGATCTAAGCCATTGATGTGAAAACCCGGTAGATACTAACAAGCATACATAATACCTAAAACGAAAACAAGGGAGCAGAGGTTTAATATCGATCCAAACTGCCTTTGGGCAACATCTTTTAACAGCCAAGTGTCGAAGTGCATCCCTTGACTATGCATGAGGCTGATAACATCATAAGATTTGGAAGGCAGCTCCTTGAGAAGCATTCCTTGTCTGATAACCTTAAATATTCCGAGATGATAGTACCATTGATCATCAAAGCAGTCTATCATGGATCAACAACCGGATTATTACCTCTTACTTAGAAAATGTGCGTTTACAATCCAGGAACAGGAAATATCTACCAAATGCCTCCTGCACAAAAGACAGAGATGCAGAAAAAGCAGGAAATTATGACAACTGATGCAGATATTTTGGAGTTAACACCGAAGACAACACCTACGTCATAAACAGTTGCCTGAAAATGTCATCTCGGTATTATTTATCAATGAGACATGATATTGTAGCTAGGACGCTATATAAAGGAACCTGTAGGAAGGATAAACCCAAGGACAAAGAAGCCACAGTATGGCAGAAGCCATAGCCACTCAATACAAATGAGTACTGGTGAAATGTACCAGTGAAAACCTCAATAAAATGTAAGCGCAACAGACCTGATATAATAATTTGGGATAGAGGAAAAGCTGTGTAAATTTGAGGAAATTAGCTGCCCAGTGGTTGTTAACATAAAGCTGCAGATCATGTGAAAAGGAAATACCTATGCTGAACTATGAGAAATCTGCAGTTACTCTATCCAGATTACAAGTTCAGGTAATTATTGGGGCCCTGAGATATGTAACACACTGCCTAAATACCAAACTTGAGAAAGTAGGTTTCTCAAAACCAGAAAGGAGAAAGCTAATTCGAAGACTACAATCCAAGCCATGACAGGAACTGTAAAGATCCGTAGAACTTTCCCGAGGTTTATCATTTAAGCATATATCTCCATGTCTAAATATCCAAGTAAATGCATAAGAAAATATACATAAAACTAAACATACAAATGTGCACATATACCTACATGCACGCATACATACATACATACATACTTACATACATACATACATACATACAATGTTGATATGGTTGAAATTCCAATGAAAGAACTTTGGATATAGAAATCGACACTATTGGCAAGAAATCCTAAAATAAAACTGAATGACATATATATATGTATATATATATATATATATATATATATACATATATATATACATATATGGGAGAAAGCGCTAATACATGATCTAAGTTATATGATGTATAAAAATGTAATATACAAATAAATGTCTGTAAATATATCCGATTTTCTGAGTACCTTATTTCTTCTAATATAAAATACCTGTACATCATCTCCAAACCTTCCGATATATATACACACATATATATATATATATATATATATATATATATATATATATATTCCTCTGTCTTCCCTTCCCTGGATCTTTCCTTTTCCTATCTTTCCGCCGAAGAGCTCCACTCGAAACGTTAAACCCTCCTTTCCTTTCCTGAGCGCCCAATAATACTATATTTGTTCTACGTCCTCGCGTTGTAGTGTTTTTGTGCTTTCTTGTTTGGATTAACTATATATGTATGTATGTATGTATGTATGTATGTATGTATGTATGTATGTATGTATGTATGTATGTATGTATGTGTATGTATGTGTGTATGTATGTATGTATGTATATATAAACAATTTGACTTTAAGAGGTATTTTAATATGCTGACGACTGGTAATTTAAAAAAGTATCCTCATATTAGAAGTATATATATGTATATAAATATATATTGACAATAAAGAATAAAGAGTTTGACCGTTCAGACTTTATGTTTATTTACAGTTGGTTTTCATAATAATTGTCCGACACGTGCTTCCATCCCATTGATTGCATATTGTTCCATATTTATATGCAGCGATTTATGCATTATTAGTACTACCTCTTCCGTTTGTTTAGATATGAAACTGTTCGAAAAGGCATCTTCTTCCGTTATTAATTTGAATTAGACTTTGTAATTGTAGTAGTATACCATGATGTTCATCGATGAGCTGTTTTCACGAATGCATTTTTGGGTAAAATTCAGCAGCACTAGCAGTAGTATTTGTTGAAGTTAGCATATTTATTTTGCCAACCTTTCATAAGGTTTCGTGAAACCTTATAAAGTAGGGGACGAAAGATGTAATTTATGCTTGGAGACATTATAACAAATATCTACTTGAAAAAACACTACACAAGGAAGAAAAACGCTAGACAAGAAAGAAGTTTAGTTACTTACACAAACAATGTTTTCTTTTTAAAAATTTTAAATAATAGATTGTATTAATTTACATATAATTTCAATGAAAATTTTTCTAAACGTAACTATCATGTCATTAAGTATGAAATGTCCGTTTTTCTTATGCACCAAGTTTGACACTCGCTAACTATAATGTTTTATCTTGACAATTCTTTTTGTTTCCCAACATTGAATAGTTACATCATCACTTTTTGTTTCCCAACATTGAATAGTTACATCATCACTTTTCGAAATGCAATTCATGGTGTCTGAATATAATTGTGAGTTTTCTCTTGTGAATCAGTTTTTGTGAACCCATGAATAGTTCAACAATTCGTGCTGTTTATGAAACAATGCAGCTCAGACAGCACGAAACATCAATGTGTTGTTTGGTGATGATGTTGCGAATGCTCGCACTGTACGTAGATGGTTTGAGATCTGGTGACTTTTCATTTGAAAATCAGCGCTGTGGTAGACCTGAGGTCAAGGTGGATAATTATGAACTGGAAACAGTAGTGGAACAGATACATTTCAAACTACGCATGAGTTAGCAGCAAGAATTGATGTTTGGATTGCAGCTATATTGGACCATCTAAAACAAATCGTCATAGTAAAGAAGCTGGGCAAGTGGGTACCACACGAACTGAACGAGCATCAAATGACACGTCGTCTTGAAAGTTGCTGTTCTTTGCTGCCACGACATAAAAGCGAACCGTTTTTGCATTGTTTTGTTACGTGTGATGAAAAATGGATGTTTTCCAACAATAGCAATCGTTTTGCACGTATCATTAATAATTTTTACAAAAATTCAAATAATACAACGAACTTTGAAATCCATCAAAACACCAGGTGACTATAAAGAATGTAGAATCAATCAAAAGAAAAGTATTCTATAAATAGTTACTCCCCGACGGACCAAGATGATTTGCCAACTGCAACAAACACTGCTGGTAGTGCTCCTGAATTTTACCCAAAAATCAGTTGTGAAAAACAGCTCATCGATGAACGTCATGTTTTACTACTTCAGCTACCAACACTAATTCAAAATAATAACGGAGAAAAATTTCTGTTCGAGCAATGCCATATTTATACACCCTGAAGAGATCGTACTAATAATGCATAAATCGCTGCATATAAATATGCAACAATATGCAATTAATGCGATGGAATTACGTGAAGGATTATTATTATGAATAAGCCAACTGTAAATAAACATAAAGTTTGAATGCTCCAATTCTTCATTGACGTTATTATCAATATTGTACTTTACAATGTAAGTAGTCAGAAAAAAGCTGTAACATCGGATGGGAGTTAAACAAAATTTGCAGGAATGAGGGCTTTAACAAAGTCACGCATTGCCCTTACCTTCGAACGCGGAGTAGATGGAACAAGGGACAACTGATGAAAAGAATTGTCTTTGTGTTGCATGTCACGTTTCCCTGTTTGTTTGTTTTATGTTGTTCGAAAAAAGCTAGTTTTCTATGTTTTCATGTTTATGCTTTCGTGTCTGCACCCGTATATGCATGTATATATACATATATATGTAGGTATGTACATATATGTATATATATATTTTATATATATATGTTTATGTATATACATATATACATGCATGTATATGTATGTTTATATATATATTGCGGGGGGGGGTATACATATGTATAAATGCTGGAATATACTTGCTTATATGGACCATATTATCTAACTTCAGTCATTGTTTGATGGAGATCAGAAGAATGAAAGATATGTTGAGGTCGACTAGATTTAAACCCTTATTTTTGTTAATTAATATTTACACATGAATTCATTATATTTGCGTAGCTTTTATGAGCATTTATGTTTTAGCATTCAATTTTAGTAGTCTTCACGTTTAAAATATAGTCTAACAAGTTTAGTTAATGAATAATATTAAGAATAGGTTAGTCCTAGTATTAGACTCATCAATCTAGAATGAATCCGATTCGTCATAATAACCTCTAAACGTACACTGTTAAACACTATTACAGCGATACGACTCAATATTGCAGAAAAGCTATATCTAAATATTATATTACAGTATTATTCAAAATATTCAGTCTTGCGTAATATAGGAAATAGATTGCTTCTAATCGTTTTCTTTTAATTTATGCACATAACAGTGAGATCAATCATCACGAGTGACTTCATGTGTAAAAGATTTCATGAGACATTTCAATGATGTTAATCAACTGAAAAGCCCTGACTGTGAGAAGGTGAAACAAAGCGCAGTAATTGAGTATTTATTCTATTTTTGTAGATAATTAATCCATTCTAGTAGAAGAACATCTCGTAGAGATAAATAATTTCATAAGTTAGCTTCAGTATTTCACTGTTATAGTTACGCACGTGCTCTCATGTGCGTACGTATAACTGCAAAACGGAAGCCTACTTGCTTCACAAATGTTGCTTTTATGCTACTCAGTTAAGGAAATCAAGTAACAAATAATACAGTCAAAAACAATTACTTCAAACTTAAAAACAGATTGATTTTGGCTTTTATGACCACTTCTTTATATCTTCTATATATAAATGATAACGTTCATATTGAAGTTTGCTATCCGCAGCACGGAGACACTGATAAGACAGTGTTTAGTTGCTCGTTCAAACTACCAGATATGGAAGCTAAGTTAACTCAATACATACATAATAGATGCACACACACACACACACACACACACACACACATATATATATATATATATATATATATATATATATATATATATATAGTTATAACAATAATAATCCATGGATGGAACTTATAAATATTTCCATGCATCGCTACGCGCGTTTCCACATATCATATGCTTTTTAAGATCATAGTCCGTTTCCCGGGATGATTACAGTGCTATTCTTAGTATCCATGGACTTCGGGTAGATTACGTTTATGCATTCGAGCATTTATATACATGTTCAAACCGTTTTCCGCCTAAATGATATATACACGCTCACTTACACACAAATACAGACACACACACATAGAGACACAAACGCATACACAAACACACACATATATGTATATATTTATATATATATGGGGTCGTTTGTGTGTATATATGTGTGTATGGTCACTCTACATTATGCTCCACACACACACATATATATATTAATAATTATATACATGATCATAAGTGATTGGCTATACGCCTCTCCACGCGATGAAAAATTAAACGTCAAAAGAAGCTATTATACGAGCAGCGACATCGTACAATAAACATATATACACACTCGTAGAGATATACAGTAATGTAGAATTCACATTTCTGTTTTGCAACCACGTGTGGTATATCAAAACATACATTGCACTGAATGCAGTTTTGATGAAGGAGTAAATTTTTCAAATATCAATTATAATAAAGGGTCAACGCGGAAATAAAAAAACTTATAGGTAAATTTTACAAATATTTTAATGATTATATGCATAATTTTAACAAGGGATTGGTTAAAAGGCTCTCCATGCGCTGGAAAAATAGACGCCAAAAGACGCTGTTACCACCTTATGAACACCGAGAATGAAACACAGGGCTGTAGTCTTGCAAAAGAAAGATAATGCATTAAACTTTTGATTAACCATGTACAAGATCCTCTTTCAAGCTGATGAGAGCAGTAATATTTTTTCTTTCAGTTTGAAACAGGATCTTGTACACGGTTTAATTCTTTCTCGTTCTTTTGCCCGACTACAGCCCAGTGTTTTATTCTCAGAGTTTTTAAGGTAGTAACAGCGTCTTTAGGCGTCTATGTTTTCAGCGCACGGAGAGGCATATAGCCAAACCCTTGTTAAAATTCTGCATATAATTATTAAAATATTTCTAAAATTTACATATAAGGTGTTTATCTCCGCGTTGAATCCCTGATAAAATCATTAATGACTTTTACCCTTTATCATAATTAAAATATATTACCTCTCAAAGTGTAATGACTCACATGAACTAAACATCATTAGTTTGAGTCCACCTAGATGCATTTGTTCCACAGATTTCATTCCAGTTTATTAAAACAGCCAACCATCGATCTTCGACAATGAGCATCCCATCTGTGTCTTCAGAGATGTCCCCGAGAGTGCTGCTGCAGGAGATGATTGCTGTGAATAGGCGTATGAAATGCGAGACATTTCATAAGCATTCACCTGTAAATTCGAAATACTTCGTGCTTAGGTCTAGAAGCTTTCCTCGTAGAATCAAGGGAGCGGACCCTGTGAAGTTGAACATTTGGAATGGTGCTGAAAGTGATGTCAGAAACTGTTCAGAATTTCAAGTACCATTGAACGTCCGGCTGTATCAACTCTATCTTCAATGCTGCTGGCTAAGATTTATAACAGTGCATGTTTATGGTCCCTCAACAGTTTCATGTTCTGAAATTAAATCTGCGCTGTAAAACAATGCAAAGAAAATATATTTCAGAAACTCTATATTCGGTAAAATATATGATTTCAATTGAAAATCTGCATTTTTCTCTCATATACGAGATCTGCCTTACTATGCATGTTTGTTTCATAATAGTTGGGATTTTCGAGTTGCTAAAGTAGCATTTTATTAGACATACCTCATGTTAGTTTCATCCGTCATACTTTTCCATCATGGTTAGGGCATGTTGTAAGAGCATATTAATTTTAGAATTTTCCCTCTAGATTGATACCTGTCTGTGCAGCTAAGGAGATCGATCTAAGCTTACAAAAGTCTAGTTAACCCATAGTGGGACCCTGACTAGTAGTAATGAACCGCGTCAGTACGGACCTAGGAGTAATAGAAATTGAGGTGTATCTCCACGCTCCCAACAAACCCAAGACTTACGAACAGGAGCCTCACCACTGGATGCATCTTTGATGTCATATCCAAACAAATAACGAAATTATGATTAGTGATCAATATTAAAGTGCTCAAAATGCTTGGCCGCTCTAAGCGAATTGATTGTGGCGTCAGAAAGATTTGTTTGGAAAGCATGGTTAATGGAAAGAGAAACAGAACTCGGCAATGTAAGAGATGGAGAGACATAACAGCATGCACAGATCTCGATCAAATTTTCTGAATGTTCTTGCAGAAGAGCAAATACTATGGAGGCAACTTTTTCATGCTGGCGCGCATTCTTCCGCAGGCGGTAGGAGCGGGAAATGATGACCATATATTTAACTGGTGTTCATAAGTAACGCAGCATATCTAATATATTTCGTTAAATCATGTAATATGAAAGTATCTCTCATTTGATATCTACGAAGTACGCTCACTATGTTGACGAAAAATAATGACAGACTTCAATTTCAGACAAAGCATGCGCGAAGCACACACTAACGCACACGCACACACACACACAAACACACGCGCACACGCACACACACGCACGCACACACACGCACACATATTCACAATGCTTGGGTCGAACCCAAATAGATTTCAATTCGGTAAGGCAGATTTGAAATCTATTAAGATGAGGTTTATGTAATAACTTCTTTCAGAGAGAGCGATAAATTTAGAGAAGTATACATCTTTGTGATGGAATTTGTACATCCGCATCTCCCCCGAAGGAAGGGGCGCGCGTTCTTCCATCACTAGCTGTTCCAGGACCATTCCTTCATCCTTGGAGCAGTTCTTTTTAATATGGCCTGGTTCCGGGCACAGGTGACACTTGGTGGGGGACATCCCTCAAAAATCACCGGATATATAGAACCGGCCATTTTCAAAGAATCCGGCAACATCAGATCTTTGTCTGATTGGGTCCAGTGTCAAAACCGCTTTTGGTCCCACCCAATAAGCCGCAGGCAAAATTTTTACATTGAAGATCTTGGCTCCACTGCCACCCAGACCCCAGTGGATAGTGTCCTCTATCCACTCGGGTTCTATCTCGGGTGGCAGCCCACTAACCCAAGGTCTTGTTAATTTCTTCCCACAATGTGTGGGAAGAAATGGAATCTTTTGCTCTTCTAAAGGCTGGCTCGCAAACATGCGAGCCAACTTAGGGGTGTCAAACAGCAACCACGCCGTTGCGCACTTAACACCCCTGGCAATAAACTTAATAGTTGGCAGATATTCTGCCAACTCTTTATCAATTTCAACTTTGGGAAAGGCCGTAATGGTGTCAAGTGACTTAGAATAAGTCCTCAACACCAGCGTTCTCTCATCTAATTCTTTTAACCACTGCTTGGTTGGGACGATCTCCGACTCCCACGCAGTCTTTACCTTCTTTGCCATGCTTGCAGAAAAAGTCCAATAAATAGTTCAGATAAAAAGTCTAAATAAAGTCCAAAAAACAAAAAAAAGAGCAGGCAGATAGAGTAGAAAAAATGAAAGAAGGAAGATAGTTCAAGAACACAGCAGACAATTTTTCCTGCCACTAGGTACTCC
>NC_042998.1:110780150-110855150 GCF_006345805.1 Octopus sinensis
CGCACACACGCACACATATCGTCAACAAGAGATATTTCTAATCAAACTTACTAGAATTTGAGAACTGTAAATTGGGTGATAGTACAATGTGCCATGCATCAAAGCGGTTTTCAGAATGTGGCAATAAATTTAAGAACGGTTAAAAGATATTTCTATTCTAAACATCTCATGGCACAGAACAACCTGACTAATAATTGCTGGTACTTGCCATACAGTTTTGTGTACGAGCAGGGAGCAGGTGCCAGGCATCATGTTTGGCCCTATGAAAACATATTTCGAGACAAATGTCAACGTTGTTATAAAAAAAATACCTTAATATTTTAAGGAACAATATGGTTAATACATTTAACCATTACTTATTTATGAGTGGGCTAAAAGTTCCTTTTTCAAAGCCTAGTGTACCCATAAAAGATGAAGCTGGCCAAAAAGACTGGTATTGGTGAAAGATGCTCGCTTACCTGCAGATAGCAGGCGCCAGGCGTGACATTTGATCCTATCAAAACATATTTTAAGACAGATGCCACACTTATTTACTGTGTCTTTGTTTAATACATAAATGAGTAATGTGGTTAAAAAATTCCAGCGTTACGTATTCATAAGTGCGATAAATGCTCTATAAAAAGGAAACATAATGTATTCATCAAGGTATTTCAGAAATCTTCTGGAATCTTAGTCCAAGAATGCAAGACTAGACTGGAAATCTATATATAGACGTACATCTGATTTAGCG
The DNA here is from genome assembly GCF_006345805.1 of Octopus sinensis. Classification (NCBI taxonomy): domain Eukaryota; kingdom Metazoa; phylum Mollusca; class Cephalopoda; order Octopoda; family Octopodidae; genus Octopus; species Octopus sinensis. The sequence continues at coordinate 110,780,881 of NC_042998.1, forward strand.
GAGGTTTATACTTAAAGAGCTACATAGAGATTGTACCATAATTTCAAGGATTGTAGTGGGCCACATTAAGAAGGAAGGATATCGGATAACTTCAAAACATGATATTGGCTGGATTAGTAAGAAACTACTTGACACTAATTTTTCTTCTCATTCTGATGAGCTAAATTTTTATTGCGGTCCAATACTTCACCCCGTATATTGGTACATTTTCATTCAGTTAAATATTGATAGTTAATATCCACGTATATTTCTAAAAGAATTAAGTAAGGCACTGTGTTTTGCAATAAACACGGAGGAATATAGATATTATTCTAAGAGCTAGACGCTCAGTTATAGAGTTTGATGTGCAATTATGGACCAGGAATGACAGAGCTATTGATTTTGATAATACGATGGAATCTCTGCACGAGTCAAGGATGCCGTTGAAATACAAGGATGCCGTTGAAATACAAGGATGATTCCTTGTTTAGAATTCCTCACACAAGTAAAGTGCATAGCAAAAAATAACCTCCACAACGTATAACATGTAATCAATATATCGCTTGGATGCTTTTGAGCCAACGAAGCCGTCTGAGAATACCCCTTCACAATAGACACAGTGCATGCATACATTCATATATAAATATATATATACTTAAACATATCAAAGAGAAATGGAAAATTAATTAAAAGTTTCACTGCCAGTGGCCTAACGTGTAAATATTTAGTCCCAAAAGGTATGAATTAGTCATATGAATTAGTATTATAAGTCTTTGGATAATTTTCGGTTTAAAAGTTGGCATTTTTTTATTGCCGGCGAAGGCCTGCGTTTGCGCAGTAGATTTCGAAAAAATTAAGATATATAGTTTGATTGCCTCGTTGTTTATATATTTAACCCAAGGTGTACTTGTTGAAGACGATTTTACCTCGTGAGCAAATATTATTTGCTTGCTAAACTAAAATCAGAAACCAATTGGTTCAGGAAACTTGATGGTAAAATGTTTTTATTTTTCATTTCGTTCCTGTCGAATTTTATCCCTAATTGTTGTGGTTATAGTACCTAGCTGTTCTTTCTAGCGTGTTGAATCCCACCAGTGGATTCTGTGTGTGTTTAAATATACACTATATATATATATATATATATATATATATGTGTGTGTGTGTGTGTGTGTGTGTGTGTGTGTGTGTGTGTGTGTGTGTGTGTATGTGTGTGTGTGTGTGTGTGTGTGTGTGTGTGAGTGTGTATAATATTTCTGTGTGAGTTAGAGGTTGAGAAACCAACTAAGGGAGAGTACCTATCCAATATACTGCTGGTAACGTACCCAACTATTCATACCCAAGTGCTAGTTATTATGTGGCAATCTTGCAATTAAGTGTTGTATATGGGTGGAGGTAAAAGTGGTTTACCCTTGATTTATACGGCAAATAACAAAGTAGAGGGGAAACAAAATCGACAGACATCAGTTGGTAAACATTCCAGTATGTCTATTTATTCCAATGTATTGGATGAAAACATACACATGTATTAGTGGTACAGATTATCAAATAGAAAGAGTTGGTAATTGCAAAACCAAAGGTGTGGAATCATATAATCATATAGGAACAGGTGATTAATTGAGGAAATGAGCAAATGATCAAATGAACAGATTGTCAGTAAAACCGAAAGGGTGTGTAGGTGCTAGGAACGACAAAAAGAGTCCTGCACACTCTATCAACATGCCAAAGACCAGTATGAAAGCAACCTGGGTCAACTTGACATCCGCATTTTATCCATGCACCCGAAGGACCCAACACTCAAGCAAATACAGGAGTACGTCCTCACAAATGGAACATCCACAGTACTGAAAAGAAAATACACGTAGTAGGTAGCCACCCTCTATACGCAGTTTATATACATGTGTGTATGTGTGTGTGTAGGTAGGTAGAATAGTTAGTCGGCTGTTATGAAGACGTATGTATGTGTGTGCGCATGTGTGTGTATATATGTGTGTATAAATATAATATATATATTATATGTATATATATGTGTGTATATACGTATATATGTATGTGCTTGTGTATATGCATATATACGTAGGTAAATGGTTATGAATGCAAACGGATAGACTTACAGATAGAGAGGTACATAGATAATATGGACAGACAAGCACACATATGTACACACGTACACTTCACACAAGGACAGATATAGAGACACACATCCATATATAACAGACGCAGGTAGATGTAGACACACAAACATAAAAAGATAGAAACACGAGCACACAAACACATGAATATGCATATATGCATACAAACACATACATACCACCATCCATCCATACATATGTGTATGCGCACGCTCATTGGCCCACACATGCGTACAACATTCAAAAAGAACACAGCTCGGAGAACGGACAGAGTCGACGACTATTGGAAAGGTTGCAAGACGCAACGAAAATTTTTGAAAAGATAAAGAAATGAGTAGAAACTGAACCGGCGAGTGTGTTAAATAGTAAAGCGCAAAAAGAGAATGACTCTCCCCAGACACAATATATACATATATATATATATATATATATATATATATATATATATATATTATATATATATATATATATATACATAAACATGCACATACATAGACACATGAATACACACATACACACATGTATATATATATATATATATATATGTATTATGTATACCGACGAAGTGAGAAATGCTTGTTATTGTTTACAATCAGAAATTTATCATTAAAAATAAGAGATAAACGTTTGCTATCAGTATAAACATTTAAAAATTTCAAACATTTATATTGATGTGTATCTTAATGAGGATGCCATCTCATTGTTTTATTTATAAAATATTTATTGTTGATTCCTTTTAAACTACACAAGAAAATAAACCGTACTTCTAACAGTTTAAATTACGAATATATACAAATTCATTTATTCAAGTAACCCGTGTATAATTCAAGAATTATTTGAACTAATTTTGATTTTCTATTATCTCAATTTCTAAGAGTGAACGCAGATTAATATCATTACCTAATGAGCTTAATACACGGTAGTAAAATCGATGGTTTGTCTAACATTTGAACAACGTTATTAATCTCTGGTGTTTTGTATTGAGTTCTTTGTTGCTTAAATTTTGATACACAGACAAAGATGTATCGTTCTGTTATGTTTTTACCAACAAGTTAAAACGTCAATGATTTTAAGAGCAAAACGAGTGAGCCTAATCATGAAATATGATTCTTCTACTTAGTTGTTTCTCTACATGACTTTAGAACGAACCTCGTCCGTCTATGGTATTGTCATGGTTAGAATGATAAATAATGTTACTGATAATGTCCAAACATATATAAATTTATTTGCAATTCTTGGAGCTTTGAATCAATGTGTATCACCTTTATAAAATTCTGACACCATTGATCTGATATCATTCTATCTTGATGCCTCATGCACATTATTAAACAAACTGTAGGTAAACAACAGTCATACGGCCTTTAAATCGCATCCCACTCTATCGTTTTGAAAATGTTAAACATTATATAATGCAATCTTTGATACATCGCAATTGCAGAACAAGGATAATGAAAGTCTTTTTTCCATTTGCTTGCTCTAACAGACCTCACAGGCTAGAAAACAGCAACAACAGTATCAATATCAATTGCACTCAATATGTTACAACAAGGAAGATTTCAAGTTTAAGACTACTTAGCAACAATACTGTAATATTATGCATGATTTCTAACAATGAATTGCATGTGAAAATAGAATTCCTCTAACTCATGCCATTCAATGATTTGCAAGATTATGTGCTTCTCCGCCACCAAATGGCTATTGAATAATAGGCTGGTCTCACCTCTGTCACTCTTTTTTTCTTTAGATCTCAACTTCTTTTCCGATATAGGTTCATCTATTGCAGTTTCTTGTAACTCAGATGTACCCAATATCCTGAACTGGTCCATTGCTTACTCCGAGAACAGTAAATTCAGACATGATATATACCGGATTTAAAATCGGATCGCAGACAGCTGGAACAAATTCAACACACATCTACAGAAGTAACTCTTTAAATTCATATTCAATGTTGTATCCAGGAGATACTATGCATTTCGAGTCTTACAACATAAATCTTCAACCAGGCGACTCCACCTAGGTTGATAAAACTTAGGATTCTTTCCAGGCACCATTTCACTCACCCCACCGACCACCACTTTCAGCAATAGCCATCTGGACGCTTCCTCAACAGTCTTTACGTTGTTACTAAAGAATTTCCTGAAGATTCCCGAAATGCTCTACGTTTTATAGGCCTTAATGAAAGTACGGTCTGCAAATCCTCATTAGCCAGCCCCACGTTGTTTTCCATCCATTCTCGTGGAAGTCCTCAACCAGCTCCTGATACTAGGATTTGAGCCACAGCCATCCTTTATTTCTATGGCGTAGTTACGTCGAAAAACCTTGCTAGCATTTTTGCCCAAAAAACCAAGATAACATAGGTCGCATTAAGATCTAGATGATGTTCGCTGTTTCTCGATAGGCTGGGGAAGACATCGTAAGTACTTTGGATCAAGAAATTTATCCTCTTCGGGCCACACTTCCAAATCTTCTTTCAGGTAACATGACCTGCTCCCCATTAATATAGACTCCTTGTAGATTACTACTGCTCTGCTTGCCTATCCATCTTCCACTGATACTCACATCTTTAACACTATCTACCATATCTCTTTCCTACTAACTGTGTCATATTAAATTGTTGTCTAGCTTTCAAACCCCTCCCTACCTTATTCCACACTCATAAAGAGGACTTAGTACTTCAGCCGCTTTACTACCTACCATATTTCGTTGGCTGCCTCCCGTTTAGTGACTGTCCGTATTCACGCCCTACACCAGACGTATCCGTGTATTTGGGACTAGTGTACTGCAGGTGTCCTCGTACCTGCGACATCTTGAATTTATCCAAGACACAACTGATCTGGAGCCTGAGCTTGTTGCTGCCTTCATACATTGCTATATTGCAACGTTTAGATTCATTCATGTATTAAGCATCTCATCTGCTTAATATTATACAGGGTTACACAATTCAGTGTGTTCTTACATTTCGCAAATCAATAGGGGGCAGTTCAACATATATTTGTGTTCTATTCCTTGTGGGTCAAGTGGCAACGTTATGGTATCTGGTTGCTTACAGTCATTGGAAAACTTTCTTTAACGAAAACACCAGCGTAGTGTCGGATAATTACTTTCTGAACACATCAGAAACTATTTTTCCGCTTTTGCTTTTGCACTTTCGTAATAAAAATGGTAACTTTCTCTAGAATTATAAAAACCATTTCTCAAGTCTCTTTGATTTGAATATATTTGCTTGAAGGCCATAATGCATTATTCATTGGGTAGATCTTTTATGACTGTTCAGTTGGATTTGCAGACAGTCATAACATATGTAGAGTGTCATATGTTTTGGGATATGATTCATTCATTACCTTTCATTCCAGTGTAACTGAGAAGCTTTACGATTATATTTGGAAAGAAAATTGCAGTGTTAATATTCACATTCTGATAATGTTGTTCTCTGATATTCAGCAATCCTCTAGTCTACATTCATAAATGTGTTGGTAATGGAATTCTTATTTCTCTTATAATATGATTTGTGTTTAGTAGGTTAATTGCATACGATCAATTGTTATTCATTCAGTGACGTTACACTGCACAAAATTTTCACCTATACTTGTTCGCCTTACGGGGTTTATTGACGATAATGCATGAATTTAATAAATCAATTTCGATTAAATTTCACTCACTTAATTTTTCATAATTTTGCACTGCTGTCAATTAACTATAAAATTCGAAGTTATCGCTGCTATTCATTATTTCCTCCCAATGCAGTTACGTAATTCATTCTTTTGTCATTGTTTTGCATTTATTTGGGTCAAAGGACATTTTGCAGATTTGTGTAAGACTGTTTCTCGTATTCAGATTTCGAATGAGAGAACGTTTTCTTTATATTTCCTGAATTATGAGACAATGTATGAGAGGAACGTGATGAAGTTAGGTATGTCATAACACATTTTGTCGTTGCGATTTAATAAAAACTATCTAGTTATTAAACCTTTAAAATACCCCTGTCATTACTTCCATGTAGAATACGTTTACATTTTGTTTTTGTTTAGATTCTCTAAATAAGTGTCTCCCAGTTGGTTACTTTCATACAAACTGCATTAAAAGATTACATCAACATATTTTAATGTCCATTATTATAATGGGTTATTGCCAATGCATTTAATTAAACTGAATAATTATAGAAAATGTACAGCAAAGGCGTCTGTAAATGATTCGCATTCATGTATAAATTAAGGCGAAAAATTCTTTGATTTACCTTCATTTGTTCTAATAGTTCTGGAATGTTTATAAATGTAATTCAATTCGAATTTCATTCTATGTTTCCAGTTCACAACTTAAATCTGTGATATATATATGTGTATATATATATATATATATATATATATGTGTGTGTGTGTGTGTGTGTGTGTGTGTGTGTGTGTGTGTGTGTGTGTGTGTGTGTGTGTGTTTGTGTGTGTGTGTGTGTTTTATACCTGTTCTAGACTTTCAATGTAACGAAATATCTTGTGTCAAATCATGACGTATGAATTTCACTAAGTATTGTGAAAGACTACAACACCTTAATGGCTCTTAGGCATACTAATACAACATTGGGATATTGTTTTTTACAGCCAGGTAACGGATTCTATACTTTGTGCAATTAAATATATATTCTATTTCTAAACATGTTTAGTCTGTTCTTGTTTTTCTCTAGTCTTTGTTTGAAGAATATTGCATGTAAGGCTGTTGAAATGGTATATGAAACAGGATTCTGTTGTTAAATATAACACAGTTAACTGAATATGTTACTGGTTTGTTTTGACGTTAGTTTTCTGTAGTTCATTTGTCATTTACATATATCCTTGAAAGTGGTATATACACTTGTCACCGCAAATACATCTTACATATATTATTTAGGATATGAAAACAATTTAGAAATTAAAATTATAAGGTCATATTTCTTTCAAAACATTTAAAAATAAATGTTGTTATATGATTTATTGTATACTGATGTATTGACCTGTAAATATTCTTACCTTATCGGTATGTAATTTTACGTCTGCAAGGGATGGCACTAAACTTCTCTGTAGCTGTCTAGATTTCTACAAATATAACACTCTTTATATTCGATGAAAGTATATATCTTCATCGGTATCAATATCGCTCTCATCTATTCTAGTTTTATTCCGATTAATACCGTTACATTTATCAGTGAAAGGTGTTATTATCGCTTTCAAAGAAACACTAGATACATTCAATTATCACATTATTGATTTTCACTTTTGTCAAATAGTATCCTCCGGTGTTGTGTGGATTCGTTTAGACTTCTTAGGAAGTAAATGTTTGTTGCTGTTTCAGGCAGTCAGATATTCTATCATCTATACAGGTAAAATATAGTTCAAAGCTTCTACTAACGATGTATCGATTTCATGTCTTAACCTAGAATATGATTATAATTGTTCGAACTATGTAGCTCCATTTTAGAGTTAAATATGTTCTTTATTACACATATGTATCCATAAGCAACATGTTGCGCACGAACGTGTTTATATGGTAGATTCTTATTTTCGAGATACATGTTCGTAGTTCGAATCCATGTTGCTACACATTACACAGGTGTAGAATATTCCTCATTTTTGTGATCCTATTCGGTTAGACACTCTCACCTGATTGGAATACTCATATTCCATCAATGCTCCCGCGTGGAAGTTGCCATGACGTTTTCCTCGAAATGACAAAATAATATATATATATATATATATATATATATATATATATATTTATATTTATATAACCAGCAGCAGTATAACCTTTGGGAAATTTTCCTTCCTTCTCTCCAACATACGCTGGCATCGCTCCAATATGGATCTTACTTAACATTTCCCACCACAAAGAGGCCAGACATATTTTTCCACCTTGGGACACAAATTCCTCATCTCCTATATCCAACGTGTGTCAGCTGTGCAAGCCATTTTCTGTATTATCATTCCGTCCCAAAAATTGATACCTGCGCTTCGTATATTCCACCATTACTGCCTCTCACCTCTCTAAACGGGATAACAAAATGTCTTTCAATTGTTTTGGATAACTTTTTTCTCCTGTAGTCCCCCAAATACATCTGCCGCCTATGTCGTTCGCATAATACACTGAAACCTTCTGCGTCTCTTCGACGACAATTCCTACACTGAATATATTATTCTTCCTCCCTCACGGAAATCATCGTTTTCAGTGTTATCAGCATCCGTACCTCTGTGTGAGTCTCTTTCTAATCCGACACATATATTGTTGGTGCAAGAGACATGACTGAACATGAAATTTTCTCATTGCCTTTGTGCATCCGGTATCGACGCTTAAATACATGAAGCACCCTGCATATATTTATCACATAAAAACCTAATCAATATTAAACTGGAAATATCTCCAAAACTGTTGGTTCACCTAACCAAACCTCATTAAGACTACCCACACACCACAAATCTGCAAACAAGAGAATATCCTTACATATTGCACTCTATGGTACTTCTAATCAACCATCAGGATGGCATTATGCCAATTTTATGCTAACTTCCCATTCAACACATCTGCATTACGCCTGATCAGTCAGAAACAGCTAAGAGAGTGTTGAAACTATTGTAATATGTATGTCCCTTCATATTTCTCACCCAACAAGAGTTCACTACCCCAAAATTCCCGTGTAGTCAGCATGTAATAATAGAACGCTTTCAACACCTCATTCGATCAACTCCACTGAAACATAGGTGCACTCATGTTGTACTCATTCATGCAGCCTCATCATTCTCGTCTTTTCTTTTCCCACAACTTTTGTTGTGTCTAGTACGCCTGGGCCCACAATTATCACTGCGCCCATTTCTTCCCAGAATTTTAACCCCGGATTTCCCACCTTGTTCATATCTTCTCCGCAGGTATTGAATTACATAGGTTCAACATGAATATTTTTGGCATCAGTCTCACCTGTCAAATAGAGATTGTAAAGACCAATTTTACAAACCAAAATACAAAACAAAAAAATAATAATAAATTTATAATGAAAATTAATTTGATAGAATTTATATAGCTACGCCTTTAGTATTGAGTAGATCCAAATCCACATAGCTGCTTCATTTACGCTTACATATCCTTACAGAGAGATTCATATAATAACAGTGATAAGAAAATAAGTAACGTATGGAAGAATAATTATATCTACGAATTTATTGACAGTGAAGGAGGTTTATATGCGTATATATTTAAAATAACAAATTGTTATGTAAAATATTAAATATAAATATTTTGGATTATTCAAATGTATACGCTGTATAATTTTGTAAGATAGTACTACTCTAGCTAATATGCAAAATATTTGCCTTTTGACAATATTAGAAAACTGGGTCATAGTTTATATTTTATTAGAAAGTTCTGAGGCAGTTTGTATTGTGCAGAATGATAATTATTTCAATGAATTAAAACGAAGTAAATGCCTACATTTCTGAGAAAAAGGAAAAGATATAGTTTTGGCGAATATCGCGAATCAGATATGTAAATCAATAGTGATCTTCCAACCCGTCCCTGAGGCTATATCTACTATGGAATACTCTAGCTTTTCAGTAACTTCTCTTGTGGTATTTTTCAAAACATTTTCTCTAATATTTTTATTTTGTTCTGCACAATACTAAGGCACTTATTCTTTTATTCAATTCTGGTAACATAATTTTGAATCTTTCTTTCAAATTTTATATTTATGAATACTTTATCATACATATTTCTATTACTTATTAAAATATTTACAGAATGTCTCTGCACTTTACTTCCTGTATTATATATATATATAATATAGTGAGAGATAGAGAGAGAAAGAGATACATACTCACACATATATACGTATATACGCACACACACATTCACATGCACACACACGTACATATACACACAAATAGGCTATATGCAGTATCTTTGCACACACACCCTGGTGGCAACCTTTCTTCTATAGTCATTAATATTTCGTTATCTAAACATGTTTCTATTCGTTTCGAAACACGATATATGTTTTCTAACATATGTGGTTCACATTATATATTTAGTTTACCTTCAAGCACTATCATTTGGAATACAAATCTCTTTTTCTAGTATTATCAGATCTGACAAGGTAATGTGGATGCTGAATTGATATTAAATATTTATAAGAAAGAAGGCAAAAGTGAAAAATCAAGGAAGAATTTTTGCTGATTATTGTAAGACTAAGTTCTCCGAAATTTCGACTTGGACTTCACGTTTAATCTATACACTATTTCTGTTTTATACTTTCTTAAATACGTCACATTTTCAAATATCTCGGCGATGAAAACGTTGTCGAATTAAATGTACACACAATACTGCAAAATATGCTTATTGTATACTCTATCAGTCTTCGCGAAATGCTATTTCTACTCTAAACATTTTAGTGAGAAGTATTTGGTAACTGTAGACTGCTACTAAATTCTGTGAACGAAAAAGAATGTTTTGAAACAAATTTGTTGAAATAAATTTTCAACAAATTAGACTAATATCTTAATTACTCAGCGGAGTATATATCAATTACTGCAAATGGTTAATAAAAATGTCACCCCTGGCTACGTGTTGACGAGAATTTACAACGACTCATTTACTGTGGTTCTAATGTCGGGAATATGCAAACACAATGCAAAGAAACGAACCAAGGGACTCTATCTTTTCAATTTTCTAGCCGTTATTTGACAGTTTCATCAATGTACACAAATGAAAGACATGTCAACTGATATCTGCACAGGTTTCACCCATCCAAATTCCTCACAGAAAAGGTATGCATTTTGATCTTATCCCAGTGGCCAAGAAGGATGTGTTAAATGTTTTTCATCAATTTTCGAAAGGAGACTGGCTTAAAACATTTTTTTAATCTTAAAAATCTCACAGACTACCATTCAACTCAATCAGCTCCAACGAAAGCAATGAAAAATAATAATCGTTTCTAATATAACTACCAGGCCATAGATTTGGTTGAGCAGGGGTTTACTTGTTTGAATTATTGTCAGGGCTTGAGTAGCACTATTTGGTTTCCACCCAGACCAGTGAAAAGTAAAGTAGACCTCGGTGAGATTGAAATTAGAAAATTAAAAGACTAAAAGACTATCGATTTTGACTACATATATTTATATATACATATATATATATATATATATATATATTATATATATATATATATATAATCACGTGATCACGTATCCTACCAGGTTATCAAATGGTTTACACATCGCTGGTCGCGATGCACATTGCATCGTTTTAGACTTTGAATGATGCCACCCTGCTGTCTAGGCGGGCAGGCCAACATTTTTCATTGATCGAAAGGGAGAATAGAGCAATGTGAAATGAATTGTGTTGCTCAATAACACAATGCATCGCCCATTCAAGGAAGCGAACCCATGATCTAGCTATCGTGAGTGAAACACGCTAACCACAAAGCCACACGCCTTCACACACACTCACTCACACACATAGATAGATAAATAGATATACATACATTTGTGTGTTTGTGTGTGTATGTTTAGGTGAGTGGAGAGGGAGCTTGAGGGATATACACACATATACTGATATATCTACATATATATAAAAGTATGTGTATGTGCATGAATGTTTTGTTTATGTGCATGTGTGTTTGAGTGTATAGTCGATGTATGGGTTTGGGTCGCATGTGCTCTGTCTGCTGCTTCATTTCTTAGAAAATATTTCATGGCTGCAATGTTCATGATATCTTAATCAAATAAGTTATGAATATGTATACATCAACACACCACAATTATTAATTGATTATGATATATAAACCATAAATAAATAATTGAGCTTGGGGATTTTAATTCTTTCCCTTTGCACAAAGTATTTAACTCTGTCTGATTATTCACTAAATGATGCTACTAAGAAATATGAGCATCATATTTTGAGCGATACGAAATGCTTAAGTTATTAAATTGGATTTCAAAGACTTCGGATCCGAGGCAATAGTAGACGAAATTGGATGCAAAGGAAAATGTAAATCAACGTGAGCTTAAATTTCGTTTGAGAAAAACATGGAATTAAATAGATTTTATCATCAGCGAGTAGCGCGAATTTCACCTCTACCAACCCCATTCAAATCGATATGTTATCATCAAGTTGTTGGAGATGGTTTAATGCAAAGTTAAACATGAGTCGATTCTAACAACCATAATATGGAAAGGAAGGGTAAATGAAGTAACTATATACGATTTGCTACAGCAGATGTCTCTGCAGTAACATAATTACAGATGCTTGGCTGAAAGTACAGTAGAGAAGTTTTGAAACTTAGAAGATTTCCACCAGTTGAGTATTGATGTATTATTTACATGTGTTCAAATCTTCCAGTATATATCCTACCCATTAAGGTTGAAGCAGAGGGGAGGGTAGAATCTACAGGTCCAACTCTCTGACTTCACATATCAGCAAAGTCACGGAACGAAATATCGTGTCCTCCAAAATACCCATCATGGTTTCCTGTCCTCGCGTTCTGAAAGTTCGGAGGGTTGATCTAGCGAGACGAATGCATTTTGTTGCCAAATTAGGAATATGCACCTGGAAAGATGAATCATTACTCATTTCAGGGGTTGCAATTTCTCTTGGGCCAATGTATCTGCGTTTCGTTCAGCTTTGTATGCTGGTAGCTCAGAGCTGAGAATTTTTCAACATTATCTGCATGTTATTGTCTTCAGCTCACCTGTATATTGTATCCAACTCCCGTTCCAGATGAGCTTCATTTCCCGAGATATTAATCCCGAGAGACGTTTGTGCCATTTGCATAGCTAACAGGGGGCGGAGATCTGAGCTGCTGAGGGCATGTCCGAGAGGGCATTATGAATAACAGTGACCCTAAGACAGTGCCCAGTGGCCATCACTGCCTGACGTCTGGCTTTTAAAATGTCGTGTACCCACTCTCCAAGAAATGTGTGTGTGTGAATAGTGTGTGTCAGTGTGTATGTGTGAATGAGTGCGAGTGTGTGAATATATGTGGGCTAGCTGAAAATTATGTTGACCTGTGTATGTGCATAAATAATCCAGTATGTACATTATGTAGAGTGATGTGTACTCCATGTGCTAGTAGATATGTGAGTGTGAATATGGACGTGTGTATGTATATGTGGAAATATCATGTGTGAGTGCAAATTCCCGGGCCTGTATGTAAGTATGTGTATAAATAACATAATGTACTTGTTGTGTGGAATGATGTACGTTTTGTGTATTTGTGTGTTGTGTGTGTGTGGGCGTATGGACGTGTGTATATGCGTGAGTATGCGTATGGGCGTGTGTATATGTGTGAGGCTAACGTGTGTGTGTTTGTGTGTGTGTTGCATGTAGCAGTTAATGTGTACTTATTCAGTGGGTGTGCACGTGACAGAAGAAAAGTTGCCATCAGTGTGTGTGTGCAAAGACACTGCATATGGCCTATTTGTGTGTGCGCATGTGAATGTGTGTGCGTGCGTATATACGTATATATGTGTATGTGTCTGTGTATAGTGTATGTTTGTTGGTGAAAGTTATCTGTCTATGCGCATTGCATGTGTTTATGCGTGTTACGGGGGTTTATTCGCGTTGAGTGTGTGTATATATATTGTCTGTGTTCAGGTAGTACGTGCTTGTGTAGGTGTGGGTCTGTGCCTGATGGTGTGTGGTGTGTGTACTGAGTTAAACAGTGTGTGGAACTGCCCGTATAGTGTTATGTGTGATGAGGTTATTGAAAGGTGTGTAGGTGTGTTTACAATTGGCGGATATTTGTCCTCATCTTGTTTGTTGTTAACACAACGTTTCGGCTGATATACCCTCCAGCCTTCATCAGGTGTCTTGGGGCATATAGAGTAGTGGTTAAGAACGCGGGCTACTAATCCCAAGATTCCGAGTTCGATTCGAGGCGGTGACGTTGTGTTAACAACAAACAAGATGAGGAGAAATATCCGTCAATTGTAAATAATGTAAATAATTCCTCATCTCTTAAATATAGAACAGTGTGTATGGGTGTTTGTATAATGGTGTGTGAGGGTACCGAGGTAAGCGATGTGAAGGTATATAGGTGCAAGGGATGGGTAGTTGAATGTGGGAGGTGTGTGGGAATCAATCTAATGGCGTTGCCGAAGTTTTTGCCAGGAGTCTTTTTGCAATCTTATTCTACAGAAATTGCATCGTGAAAAAAGTCCCACGCGGTGCACGAAATCTTGAACTAAGGATCGAATTAACAAAGAAATTCTGAATAACGAGTATTTTCGCTGAAATTTTATATTTTTGATGCATAGGTCTTTCTATGATGAATTTGCCATCGTTATCTATCCAGTTATCTATCTGTCTGTCTGTCTGTCTGTCTATCTATCTATCTATCTATCTATCTATCTATCTATCTATCTATCTATCTATCTATCTATCTATTTATCTATCTACGCACACACACATATATATGCATATATATACATGTATATTTATGTTTATATAAATACATGTATATATATATATATGCATATATATATATATGTATATATATATGTGTGCATATATGTATATACATGTGTATAGGGGTGGGGAGTGTTTGCGTGTGTGGGAGGTGCGTGTGTATGTGTGTGGGTTTGTATATATACATATATTCATACATACACATATATATATGTATATATATATATATATATATATATGAAACCGTACCGTCTTATCGGCTGCAGGTGATTTCGGTCTTAACATAACGACGCCTATCGCTGTAATTTTCACCAAAGGCATGTAGAAACACACTTCTTTACTTTTGGTAAATATAGTAGACATTTAAGATGAAATTACTAAATAAACCTTTTGTCTGCCAGTGTCTTTTTTTGTAGTGCGTAAAAATCAACAGTAAAGTTTTATTTGTTTCCCTTGAACTAAGTCTCTAAATGTGAGTGTGTGTGTGTGCGCGTAAAATCATGTGTGTATGTATTTCTACACGCATACCTATATTTGCATACATACAATATAAATATGTTTATTTTACAATTTACATCGATTTTCTGTTTTACTCTGGTTTTTAGTATATTACATATTTTCTTGTCTACTGTAGGTTATATTTTATGACATAGAACATCGACAAATCAATACAGTAAGACATTGACGGTTAATATGTTACTTAAATCTCTGCAGATGAAGCCTACTCATGGTTTCAATTAAGACGGGCAAACTGTTTTCCATAACGAAAATGCATTTATTAAAAGTCTTCAGCACAAAAATAACTATGCAAATATTTACGGAAAATCATAAATATTGTTCAAGAGATCGCTCCTGATGTCTGGCAAGATAGGATAACAGATGTTTTTCTTTTTTTTTTCTTTGCTGTTCACCATTAATTTAGACCATACATATTCGGTAAAAGTGGAAGTACATCTCCCAAACGTGTACTGCGATTCAAGACCTTCCGATAAATAGCTAAAAGTCCGCAACAGTAGAGTATTGTTACCACATTTGTGACGAGCTGGATGTTATAAATGCGGGTGTCCTGATCGGATTTAGAGAAAGAGCATACTGCATCTGGCCCACAGGCATGTTGTCTCGCTTCTCTGAATTCCATGATTACTTTGACTCTATTTCTCGGATCATGTTGGTGTAGAGCTTTCTCGACTCAAACATTCCCAACCTAGTCGTAGTTCCCTCTCTCACCATCTTTACTATGTCCCATAACAAGTCGTTGCACAAAACAACATTTCTGGTACTTCTTTTCCAGAACATTTATGTCCTGGATCATCTTAACTGCTCTAGTCGTTTTGCTTGTATTCGCTTGCAAATATTTTTAATGGACAGTAAGGACATTCATTTTACTAACCTCGGAGGGCCCGCAAAGTTTATAATCGTTACTCTTTCTTCTAGTCCTCCAACATACAAAAGTAGCATGTTTTCCTTGTACGACATAGAAAGACGAGAATAATGCCAGTAACAAATTTGAAATTTCCTGCTGTAAAAATAAAAGAAGTCAGCTTAGTTAATATATTTCTACAAGAAAAAGTAGATCGGAATCACATATGTTACAACTTTCTAAAGACTCCGCCGGTTACGACGACGAGGGTCCCAGCTGATACGATCAACGGAACAGCTTGCTCGTGAAATTCACGTGCAAATGGCTGAGCATTCCACAGACACGTGTACCATTAACGTAGTTCTCGGGGATAATCAGCGTGACACAGAGAGTGACAAGGCTGACCCTTTGAAATACAAGTATAACTCATTTTTGCCAGCTGAGCGGACTGGAGCAACGTGAAATAAAGTGTCTTGCTCAAGGACACAACGCGTCGCCGGGAATCGAACTCACAACCTTACGATCATGAGCCGAATGCCCTAACCACTAAGCCACGCGCCCTCACTATGTTACAACTACAGTGAATATGAATGATAAAGGTTAGTAGTTTCTTTATATATATGTAGTAAGTTGAAAATAAATGAGAAATAGCAAATTTAATTTTAATAAATAATTACAAACATTTCATACTGATTCTGCGTAGCATTAATCCTTATTAAATTATGGCATATTCTTTATATTATTACACTCCTGAGAAGATATCAAACAGCGATATAGAATGGAAGATTTAGAATATCATAAAATTTGTAATTTTTTAAAGTTGATGTTCACATTATTTTTGCAATGAGAATAATAATACAAAAACTACAACTGTATCATAGTTCACTGTGGAAAATATTTATAATAGTTGACTTGAAAAGATAAACAAGTATAATAGATCAAATGTAGAAAATATTTGTTATGGTATAGACAGTTCTTTGCCCTTTCAATACTAGCTTAAACAACACAGGATTTCTGTGTGGTACAATAGACACCAGATTCTATAACTTGATTTCTGAAACTGATGTATATCACAAAATATAATACGGCAAAAACTTGAAGTTACTGACTTGTGTCAACTAAAAAGTTTTTGCATACGCCAAAGGTCAAAATAAAACCATTGGTATTTTATATAATCACATATACATATATGTATACGAGTACATATATGTATTCACTTCAGGACAGTTTAGTCATTTATGTGCTCTTCTTGACCGGCTACATACGAGTCGAAGCTTGCTATGGAATTCAGTATGGAAATATTTGGGGTACTTATATACATTCATGACATTGCTTCTGCTTTTCTGTGGGTATGTATAAGTATTACATTTATTATCTCAGTATTCTCTGCTGATGAAGGTAAAAACATTTGGATTAATCCAGAATTTGCTCGATCCAGAGCTAACTCAATTTTATAAATTTCGACAATATGAATCTTCGAAGACAGTTACTGCCATAAGTACCAAAATAACATTTTGGATTTATGTAGTTTCAAAGTTGGGGACAAAAACAGGACAGTGAACAGTGGAGACTGAACGAAAACAAGAGGGTAAAATAGCGAACTTTGCAGAAATAATTTCTTTGACGAGGAAAGATAGAAGAGAGAGATACGATACGTCCAGTCCTTAGGGCAGTTCTGAAAGAAAAGAAAGATGATCATATGAGGAAAAGAAAGAGGGACGATGGTCACATGTGAGCAACGAGAGAGAGAGAGAAAAGGAGAAAGAGGTTAGACGGAGAGACAGATAGAAAACTGTGAAGGGCAGAAACAAAGAATTAGAGAAAAGGATGAGAGGGAAAACGATGCATGTGTGTGTATATGTATATATATATATATATATATATATAATATATATATATATACATATTTGACTGCGGCCATGCTGGAGAACCGCCTTTAGTCGAGCAAATCGATCCCAGGACTTATTCTTTGTAAGCCTTGTACTTATTCTATTGCTCTCTTTTCCCCAACCGCTATATAAGGTGCAGGAGTGGCTGTGTAGTAAGTAGCTTGCTTACGAACCACATGGTTCCGGGTTCGGTCCCACTGCGTGGCACCTTGGGCAAGTGTCTTCTACTATAGCCTTGGGCCAACCAAAGCATTATGAGTGGATTTGGTAGACGGAAACTGAAAGAAGCCCGTCGTATATATGTATGTGTGTATATATTTGTGTGTCTGTTTGTCCCACCAACATTGCTTGACAACCGATGCTAGTGTGTTTACGTCCCCGTACCTTAGCGGTTCGGGAAACGAGACCGATACAATAAGTACAAGGCTTACAAAGGATAAGTCCTGGGATTGATTTGCTCGACTAAAGGCGGTGCTCCAGCATGGCCACAGTCAAATGACTGAAACAAGGAAAAGTATATATATATATATATATATATATACGTTATTTATATTGTATGTGATCACTGTGATCACCGTGACCGACCAGGCTATCAGATGTTGCTACACATCGCTGGTCACAATGCGCTTTGCATTGTTTTAGCCTTCAAAGGACGCCATCCCGCTGGCTAAGCAAGCATGCCAATATTGTATGTATATATATAATTATATATATGTGTGTGTGTGTCTCTGTCTGTGTGTATATATAACAAATTTAATAAAGATTAGGAGAACGGAGATTTATACATCCAGTTTTATTATACAGTTAATTACATCGTTCTTCGCCAAGACCTACACGCGATTCCGCTGCAAACCGCTGCACACTGTTAAGTGTGCATCTTAGTGTTAATTACCGGTGAAACTTTATCAGGGTGTATTATTATTGTTGCTCTGATATCATCTAAAGAGTGTATGAGCTTGACCACAATTTTTCACTTATCTAGTGTGAATGTTACTATAAATAGTCATATATCTCGTGACCTTTTTTATCCTGGATAGTTAGGAATTTAGTATTAAAATAGGTCAATATTCCTGCGTGTTATTGTAAGTTCTTAATTCATATTCTAGCTTACCATTCTGCTAATACTAAATATCATTATTACGGAGATGTGCTTGCATAACAAGTGACCTGATCTGAGATCGTGTGCTGGAATGAAAACAATTGCAGTGTGGAAGGTGATTATAAGCCATTTCAGAAACACACAGGAACCGTTAGATTCACTTGAACATTTAAATTTAATTTGCCAAAATATTTTCGTCGCTTTGTGATACTACACGGAATTTTGTCAGTGAAAAGATCGCGGTCTCAAATCGACGAAAATAGTTTGGCAAATTAAATTTAAATGTTGAAGTGAATCTAACGGTTTTTATGTTTCTTAAATGGCTTATAAACACATTCCACACTGCAATTGAATATTATTAGTATTCTTATTTTAACTAAAGATATCCAATTACCTTTTGGGTTGTTATTACCTCCGCCTTAGCGAAAGCGGAGGTATTGCTTTCAGTCGCGTTTGTTTGTTGGTTTGTTTGTCCGTGAATAAGATATCTCAAAAACCTCTGGATGGATTCGCATGAAACTTTCAGGGATGTCTGGGTTTGTGACTGGCACGAACCGAGTAGATTTTGGAATTGATCTGGTACCGAACAAGGATTCTGGATTATTTGTTATATTTACTTTACTTCACATGATTACGATCTTACGTTATCTTTCAAGTCTTTCTCAATTATTTCGCTTTAGGTTGTAATTATTTTCAATGGTGAATTTGTTAACTTTGGCTTGTATTAGATAAGGATAAACAATTTATTACTGTTACTAAATTGTCACATTCCATGACTACTACTGGGAACGATCAGGTACAGGACGAAGATTCTGGATTATTATTCTGTGTTTTTACTTAACTTTTGAGAGCGGTCGGGTTCGTTTTTAGTATTCTCGCTTGTGAGAGCAGTCGAGTTTCTTTCAGATATTATTTTAAAAATCATCTCTGGCTAATCGTTGATAGCACGTTGGTGTTGCCTTGGTGGGGGTTTGCGCTCTCTGAGTGCTCTTGTCCTTATTATAATTAATCTAGGGGTCTATAATTTTCTTGTTATTTTGAAATTGATTTAATATTTTGCGTATAATTAATTTTACTCGACTTAAACTTCATTTTCAACTCTTTCAGATTTCATCTACTTTAATTTTTGTAGGGGTTTACATTTAATTTAAATTCGTTAGACTTAATTCTAATAACCTTGCGCGCGAACTGAAAGCAGGGTATTGTAATCACAAGTCTTCGTTTGTTTGTCTGTGTGTTTGCAAATGTATTGGAAAACGGCTGAACGGATTTTCACCAAATTTGGCAGGAATACTCATTGGGTAAGTGGCTCATAATGATGAAAATTTGGTTTGATTATCTTCCAACATACATAAATACAGCATAGAGATGCAAATCTATGTGTATGTATGCTTGTGTGTGTGTGTGTGTGTGTGTGTGAGTGTGTGTATATGTGTGTGTGTGTGAAGTGATGGATTCGAGGGTTTCGTTTATTTACGAGTCGATTTCTTAATTTCACCGGAGTATAAATACCTATAATGGTGATACTTAAAAAAGTTTTCTTAATTTGTTAAAACTCGAACTTACAAAGTTCCCGATAGGAAAGTGATCATATTATTTATATATATTATGCACATAACATATTTATGCATATAACTATTTCTTTCTGTTCACTTTCTTTTTCATATTATCCGATTCTCGTCTGCGTGTGTATAGACCATGATGTACCTATGTGCGTAGAAATGTGTGAGTACATACGCACATAAATACATAGATATTTGAGTGTGTGTGTGTGTGTGTGTGGTGTGTGTGTGTGTGTGTACGTGTACAGGGATAGATTCGAGGGTTTCATTTATTTACGAGTTGATTTTCTTAGTTTCACTGGATTATAAAAATCTATAATGGTGATACTTAAAAAAAAAATTAATTCAGTTCAATTAAAAAAACTTGGGTAAACAACGCATTGTAAGCCACGCTATAATTTGCGAAAAAAATTATCTGTGCACAGGGTATTCATCGCCCCTCCGATGCCTTTTTTTTTCATTCTAATTTTAGTAGTTCGTGTAATACTTAAACCTCTTAAAAGTTTATTTAGATACGTGAACACATCTTAATGCAATTACTTGTCTATCAATTTCAATTTCGAGGCAACAATTTCGTAAAATTCTTCGACACACAATTCAAGGTGGCTTCCTTTACAATACGGTTTAGCTCTACTAATTATCTCCCAGCTATATATACCTATCTGTACATATGTATGTATGTATGCATGTACGTATGTATGTATGTATGTATGTATGTATGTATGTATGTATGTATGTATATTAGGGAGTATATCCAAACTTACAGGGAACAATTGGATTTAGGATTAAATCAAATTTCACAGTATAAATATAAATTAAATTAGAATTGAGTGCGTGTGTGTGAGTGTGCGTGTGCGTGTGTGTGTGTATACAGGGATAGATTCGCGGTTTTCATTTATTTACGAGTTGATTTTCTTAATTTCACCGGATTATAAATATCTATAATGGTGGTTTTATCTGTAATTTAATTTATATATATATTTATATATATGTGTGTGTGTGTGTGTATATATATATATATATATATATATATATATATATTTGTAAAAAATGAAGTTCGAAAATGCTGCTGTATTATACAATTTTTAATTTTTATATATACATTATAACATGTTTCAGTTCCTGAAATGAACCTTATCAAAAAAAGTTATATATAAAAAAAGACAGCTCATGCCGTCAAACACAAGAAATTCATTTATAATACACAACGGAGTCAGACATCTTAGAGTTCATGTATAGTTGATATATAGTTCATGTATAGTTGATATATAGTTTGAAGTATATGTTCAAAGTGTTCGATGCAGTGGCCCACGGTGGCGATACGTATTCAATACAAAAAACAGATCAAAGTGGTGGAAAGCGGTCAATACAGAAGATTGATGCTTCCGAAAGAGCGAGGAATTCATTTTTACCTTAAGCAAATGTGATGACCCATGGTGGATGTTCGCTGGGTGGTTCTAGTGAGTTTTTGTGAAGTGCTCGGTTTTATAATGCCTGTTAGGTGGTCAATCCAGCGTAGCGTGACGTCATCAACGTTTTGACCAATCGTTTCGTTAGGTGGCTTTAGTCAAGTAGAACGGGACGTCATCATTATTTTGACCAATCGCTGCATTATAACTGTCTCTTGTTTGTTTCCTGTTTTGACCAGTCGCTTCGTTAGTCAAGTAGAACGGGACGTCATCATTATTTTGACCAATCGCTGCATTATAACTGCCTCTTGTTTGTTTCCTGTTTTGACCAGTCGCTTCGTTAGTCAAGCAGAACGGGACGTCATCCAGATTCTGCCCAATCACGACTTATAGCTACATTAGATCTGCCCCCTGTCTGTACTTGTTAGGTGACTATTCAAGCAGAAAAGGACGTCATCAATATTCTGACTAATGAATGTCCCCTGTTTGTATCCTGTCCATTCTAGCAGAGCTAGACGTCATCAACTTGTTGACCAATCAGAATCGGGTCTGACCCTTAGCTGTATCGTATGTATCAGGGTCAGATTTGCACGAAAGAATTTTTTTCCCTTTTTTACTAAGGCATATTTCCGTCAGAGTGAGTGTCTGTTTGAAGTAGCGGACGTGGTGGAATTTTGCTTCTCCTTTTCGGAGGACTTATCTTTTGTTTTAGTATTCCTGGCTCAGGGTGTTTAAACTTGGTCTAAATTTTTTTATGAAATATAGTTCTTTATTTTGGCGTTGTGTGAAGGTTGCGTTGTCACTGAATTTATAGAGCGGGTTAGTTGTAAATTTCGGATTTACATTTCCAGCACATCTATCTATGTGTCCGCTGACCGGTATTTTGCGGTAATCAGGGTTTCTAATTTGTGATTTATGCACCGCCATCCTGTTACGTAAGCTATTTTTTGTATGGCCTATATACTGCCTATTGCAGCCTGCGCATGTTATGACGTAAATTAAGTTTTCTGATGCGCAGGTGAAGTTTGTTCTAATGGTGAACTGGTGGCCTTGTTCCAGTATAAATTCTATATATATGTAAATGTAATAAGTGACAAATATTCGGTAGCCATGATAAAACTCTGAGTTTCAGAGGCCGAGGTGGAAATACATGCCGCCATCTCTTAAGTTATCCGGCCATCGGAAAAAAAGCCGCCCGATAAGGCGGTTTTTAAGCTAGCTCCTGTGGATGGCTCTTCAACAATGACACTTCATGCATTGAGTACATATTGAATATTATTAAACTTGGACAATATTTTTCAAACAATGAACAATTTTCATCAAAGCAGTGATATAATTTGTCGACTTGGAGCTTATTGCAAAGCTGCATGATAACCAACATTTTTTGTCCTCCCAAATATATATATTATATATATAGTACAATTTTTTCTATCTAACCTCTTTCTTTCCTTCTTTCTTTCTTTCTAACCTCTTTCTTTCTTTCTTTCTTTCTTTCTTTCCTTCTCTCTCTCTTTCTTTCTTTCTTTCTTTCTTTCTTTCCTTCGTTCTTTCTTTTTTTCTTTCTCTCTCTCTCTCTCTTTCTCTTATTATTACTTCCATTTCTAGCATCAACACTACTACTTTTAATAAAACATCAACTCTCCCTAATTAAAAGCATTTAATAAAACATCAAGTCTCCATAACTTTCTTTGACTATCTTTCTCTCCTTCTCTTTTTCATGACGAATAGTAGGAGTGTCATGGAATAGTGAGACACACTGACACACACAAATTAGTTTTCGCATTTATCATATTAGATGTTTAATTTTTGGGAAACTGTATTTGAATTAAATATGTGTGTGTGTGTGTGTGTGTGTGTGTACCCACACACACAAACACACGCACACGCACGCACACACATGTATATATCTATTAAAGAAATCAAAATTAAACAAAAGTGATAGTGTTCAGTAGTTGGTTCAGTATGCTGGCCACAGGAATTTCTGTCCAGGAAAGTTGTACATCATCCCCCACTTTCTATCATATACCCACTCTCTCTCTCTCTCTCTCTCTCTCTCTCTCTCTCTCTCTCTCTCTCTCCTCCTCCTCTCTGTCTCTCTATCTATCTGTCTATCTCTATCCCATTACTCTATCAACACTACCAGTTTTAATAATACATCTGCAACTCTCCTTAAATTTCTTTGTCGCTCTTTCTCTCCCTCTCTTTTTCTTTCTTTTTCCCTCTGTCTCTCTCTCTCTCTCTCTGTCTGTCTGTCTCCGTCACCGCCCTCCCCGTCTCTATGCCTACTATTACTCTCACAGCAGTACGCGGAAGTGTCATTGAATAGTGAGAGAGGGGGGTCAAAGTGTGACACACTGACACACAGAAATTAGTTTTCACATTTATTACATTAGGGATGCATGTGTGTGCGTGTATGTGTAACGAAGAAAAATAGGGATTAAAGAAATCCAGCTGAATATCTCGCCTGCATTTTGTAGAGATTGAACCCAGCTAATCAATTGTCTAGTTATTACCGCAGCAACCCAAACACGCTGTTATATCGTACGACCCCACGGATACATCGAATAATTCATCATTATCCGACGTTTTTTTTTTTACCCATGCTTATTAAACAGGATTGTTTTCCTCGCAAGACTTATAAAGTCCAGGACTATAGGTCTATACCATCATATGATTTAGCAAACTCGATGACTTAATCAAGCAGCGATCGAGAAATGGAGGAATTAAAATCTATGTCAAACTGAGTGAATCTAGCCATATTCTTATTCTTGATGTTCTTGAACAAATCCATTACAGTAATACTATTATTCTATTATTGAAGCTTTGCAGACTTTCTAATTTTATTATTAAGGCGTGTTAATATTTTTTTAGTTACCAGCCCAATTTCAGAGCTCGCTGGGGGTTAACAATTTACAAGTAGGTTGAGTATGAAAATTGATTTTATGATCTTTTAAAGTAATAAAAGCTTCCCGTCCTCAGTAAAAGAAAAAGGGTGATTTGACTTGTTTAGTTTCAAGCTTAGCTACGATCATCACTAGAGAAAAGTCATACATCTACACTTCTCTTATGGGAATATATAACTTTATGCATACATACAACCGCGAAATGTAGTGGTATAGGTCAACAAGTTGGCCTTATTTCCATCTCTTTGCGCTAGCCTTATTTGCATCTCTTTACGCTAGCCCATTCAAATAAAGAAATGCTTTCCTACTAAGCCGCTTTTTATATGAAGTACTTGTTAGGTTTCGATCCAACAAATCTACCCAGGGACACATACATACATACATACATACATACAAACATATATATATATATATGTATTGATTGATTCTAGTTTCAGCTCACGAGCTGTGGCCATGCTGGGGCACCGCCATTTGGTGTTGCTACATGGTTTTACTTCACGAATGCTTTTTAGCAACTGCCATTTGGTGCATGAGAGAGTTCGATGCAGCTGCCCTCATCTGCACCTCCTGCCGTGAAGTTGGTTCATCTGGGATACCTGACAAGAAGAGATCCAGTTTCATTTTAAAGACATCTGCATCCACCCCATGCAGGTCTCTTAGGTTCTTCGGGAGGATATTGAAGAGCTGTTCGCCTCGGAAGCCCAGGCTATCACAGTATCTTGTCCTACATCTTGATGGCAAATTTGGAGTCCTAGGCACCACGCAGTGGCGCCCAGTTCTGGCATTTGTGTAACTATCGATGCCAAAGTTTGGGACACGTCCTTCCAGGGTCTTCCAGATGTATATTATGGCATATCTTTCTCGCCTACGCTCCAAGGAATAGAGTTTTAATCTCTTGAGTCTTTCCCAGTAGCTTATATTCTGCACATAGGCTATCTTCTTCGTGTAGCTACGTTGGATCGCCTCAAGTTCTGTGATCAACTTGACACTGGATGGTGACCATAGCTGAGAGCAATAGTCAAAGTGGCTTAGGACAAGTGTCCTCTAGAGGACCATCATGGTTTCTTGTTCTCTTGTTCTAAAGGTTCTGAGAATCCATCCGGCCTGTCGTCTACATTTCATTGCCAATTTAGCAACATGTACACGAAAGGTTGCGTCATCACTCATGTAAATACCCAGGTCACGCACTGATTGTGCCTCTGGGATTGCAATTCCTCCGGGTCCAGTGTATTCATTGGGTATTGCATTTAGTTTTGCATGCTGATAGCATAAAGCTTGAAACTTTTCAGCATTGAATTGCATGCTATTCTTTTCAGCCCACTTGTATATTTTGTCCAGCTCACATTGCAGGCGTTTAGTGTCCTCAGGGTTCTGTATTGCCTGTGAAACTTTTGTATCATCTGCATAACTTGTGATCGTGGCTCTCTGCATGGCTGAGGGCATGTCTGAGAGGGCCATTATGAACAGTAGTGGTCCCAAAAACAGTGCCCTGCGGAACACCGCTCACTATTTGCGTGTTAATGGAAGTGGCCCCATTGGCTACTACCACCTGACTTCTATCTTTCAGAAAGTCATGAAGCCATTCTTCCAGTTTTCCAACTATACCAAGATCACGCAGTTTGTGACATATCATTCCATGATCGACTTTATCAAAGGCCTTTGCAAAGTCAAGATATATCACTTCCACATTTGAGTGGTTGAGCAGTCGTTTCAGCACCCAGTCATAGTGTTGTAGGAGCTGAGTTAAGCAGCTTCTTCCTGGTCGGAAACCATGTTGGGTGTCAGGCAGCAAGTCATTTTCTTCAAGTAAGGTGATCAGTTTCCTTCTGACTATTCGTTCCATGACCTTGCTGATGTGTGAGGTCAGAGAGATAGGTCTGTAGTTCTTGGCCTCCGCTCTGCTACCTCCTTTATGAATAGGGCATATTTTACCTTCCTTCAGTTTTCTTGGAAGTTTGCCAGCTGCGACGAAGCTCTGAAAGAGGAACTGCAGTTATATATATATATATATATATATATATATATATATATATATATATCAAAATAAGCAACAACGATATCCAGAGGTAATGCAGTACGATCGTTTCATGCAACTCCATTTAAGTGAACAATGCAATCATTACATCAACTATATATATATATATTATATTAAATTAGAGACAAAACCACTATTATGCAAATCAAACAAAGAAAGACTTAAGCCAATACATAAAATAATTTATATAAATTTAGAAATTTAACAATTATAATTTAATATAATATAATATTTTACTATAAAATTGGATTCAATCCTAAATCTGATTTTTCCCTGTAAATTTGGATTTATTCCCTAATGTTTATTATTATATATATATATATATATATATCCAGAGAGAGAGAAAGAGAAAGACATGCATATGAATGTGGCAATATGGCTATCTATAGTATATATTTAATTATAACATCAGTAAATCAGATGTTATATGTTCTATAAATAGTGGCTTGTTGTGTGTGTCCGCAATTAATTAATTAACCATTACTGCACTAAGCAACATGACTGGATAAGTTGAAACCTCAGTTAAATTAATGATAATATTGTTTTACAGCGTTACCTAATTATGTGTTTCCATTTACGGGCTTCTTAATACAATGATAATTAATTAATTGGATAAGCGGTCAAGACTGGAATATCGACGCAAATATATAAACTCATGATATCATTCATAATGATATGCACAAACAGCGAATGACACACGAAAAGGAGTGCGCACGCACACAGAGAGATACTCTTTCGAAATCAAATATAATGAAATTCCATAAAAGCATAGATGCTTTTACTAACAGAACAAACCCCAGAAATGACTCAGCCGTTAAAAGCATCGTTCATCGGGGATATAGCTTCTCACAGTGCATATTTTCTTAACTACCTTTTCGAATGAAGAATTCGTAAGCAGCATTTTTCAAAAACAACATTTATTTCCAACGTTGCATAATCTCGCACGCACACAACTTAAACATTAAAACAACCACAAAGCAAAATACAACCGGCTAGATGTTGTTATGAGGCACCACAATGAAAGATATACTATCTTGTGGAAATCAGTTGCCCTCAAGATACCAATGTGGCTAGAAAAATACAACAGAAAGAGGACATCTAAGAACCACTGATGACAAGTTTGCAGATACAAGACACACTTTCTCTACCTATTATTATTAGAGCAACAGGTTACATATCAATCCGCCGGGAGCAAAGTATGGTGGAACTTGGAATCTTCAGGAGAGAACGCAAATATTTAATTGATATTCTACAAATGATCTCGATATCTTGGACTTTAAAAATCTTCAAGACCTTCTTAAGATTGAACGGATGATGGTTAAAACAAGATACTTTCCTTCAAAACCTTGCTACTGCGTAGGTGGCCGCTCAAAATTTACTCTAAATTGAAAAGAGAGCGTAAAAAACACATATGTATTGATATTTGTATATTTCTATGAAAGCAAGTATCTGTGTATATGTGTGTATATATAAATGCACTCACGCACACACGCACACACATACACACATATATATATATATATAGGCTTTCATATACATGCTTGTATAACTAATATTAAACTTAATACCTAATAGTGTAATTATTGCTCATACAAACATACATACATATAAACACACATACATGCAAACATACATACATACATAAATACGTACAAATATACATATAATAAAGAATTAAATGCTATCTATAGGTTTTGAAGAAATGCGTTGCTATATTGATCAATCTAAGTATAAATACTCAAGGATTATAAAATTACTGATAATTGATGTTTAGGATTATCTTAATGAAACTCTCAAACGAACTTCATTTCAAAATATAGCGAGCATATGTTAGTTTGTGTTTCCTGTTGTGAGCATATATATGTATCAAACTATATGCGTGCATTTAAATGCAGATGCAGACACACATAGACACACATGTATATATGCACACTCATACAGATATATATATATATATATATATATATATATATATACAGATATATATATATATATATATATATATATATATATATATATATATATATATATATATATATATATATACAGATATATATATATATATATATATATATGTATATATATATATATATATATATACACAGATATATATGTATGTATATATGTACATACAAATATATACACATACACACACAGATATATGTATCTGTATGTGTATATATATATATATATATATTATATATATATATATATGTATGTATGTTTGTATATAAATATGTGTATACATACAAATACATACACACCACGCTGAGTATAGATATGTGTGTGTGACTGTGTGCGTCCGTGATGATTTTGTTCGTTAATTTCCTGCTAAATTGCAGATATTTCGCTGGCGGGGTCAACATTTTATGCTTCCTTGTTTATCTTAATACATTATGCCATTGGCTAAATTTCCACTAAGCGTATAGATTTTTCTACATGAATAAATGCCATTTGCTAATTTAGCTAATTTAGCATTAAATTCTGGAAACTTTGCGTTTAATGAAATATACGTTCACAATTGCTTTTATCTTGTACCGTAAAAGAAAATCGAACATGTCTAAAATCACCAGATGGTACGTTAAACTACTAGATTGCTAATCATAAATGGCTAATACATGCTGAAAAATTCTCCGTGACAATAAAATGAAACAATAAAATAAAAGTATAGAATCTCCATTAATCAGTCCAAAATTACTTCTATTTCTTAATTATCATGGAATAAAGACGTTATATAAATTGTTTTACGTAAAAGGAACGTTTAACTGTAATCAGAAGATGAAAGGAAATATGTAGACCTTGACTGGTTTCTTCCTTCTGTCATATGAAGAAGAAAAAATATCCTCAAAGAAAATCGGCAATGTAGAACAATCATTCATAACTCAATATTGCATATATAAACGGATATCGGTTGATGAGAAATGCAAAATCAAGAAAATCCAACACAGCGAATCCATTTTTGAATTTTGAATTATATGGATTAGTAAAAATGAAAAAGGATGCTTGGTACATGTATTTGTTTCTGTTTTTAGATATGCAAATTTGTTACTTTTTAAAAAGGAACGCTGGAAACTTTTAAGAATGTTACATTCAATCTCATATATGTATCAATGCACACACACACAGACACACACACACACATGCATATACACACATTCACACACACACACATATGCACTTATACATTATATATTATACTACCAATGCATCTCGGCGTTGCCCGGTTGTCATGACCTACAGTTACATTGTATTATCTGTTCCTTTCTTATGGACAGAATCAACACAGCTGATATATTGTGAACGTGATTACTGGCGTAATGGAAGTTATTGCTTGTTTAAAAGTGAAGTGGGGGACGGTAGAATTTGTATGAAAGTGCTTTCTGTTCTTAAGAAGATCACAAATTAGGCATTGTTTCATTGTATAAAAGGGGGTTAATACGATTTTACCCAGAAATCACGCTTTCAAAATTTTAATTTCTCACCGTCCCTACTGCAGTTTCTTAATTTGTAACGTTTTTCGATGTTTTTTTTTCTTTTTATCCACGTAGAAAAATACAGGGATTAGGAATTTGGGAAATATATATTCTTCATTTTTTCAAGTTTAATTTCACTTAACCACTCAGTGTTCCTTCCCTCATCTCGCCCAATTATCACCTACTCCCTTTCAAAAAGCTAAAACCTCCCAATGTTTCACTTTCGTCCGATGTTCCACGCATGCGTAGAATTTTACTGAAATGGCAGATGTACAAAAAAACGAGACCAACAGCAGAAAATCCGACTTGCTGGAAACAACAAGAAAACGATATTATTTTTGAAGAAACTTCCTCGTTTTCCAAAAAGCTAAAAGTGAAACATTCAGTGTTTGTAATTTTTTCAAAGTGGTGACGTGATGGGTGGATGTATGGGTGGATGTATGGGAAGGAGATTTTAGTGTTTCTTTAAAAAAATAGGAAGAAGAAAATTCTTAAAATTCGTCCTCTGTTTTTTTTCTCTGTAGATTACCAAAACAAAAAGAATTTGGAAAAAAAGTAAAAATTAAGAAATTGGTGTGGAAAGGGAGAAAATTAAAATATTGAGAACGTATTTTTGAATCGTAATACCCTGTATCGAAAACAGGTATCGGAAGAAATCTAGGAAAGAAATAGGGGTGGGGGCACAAATGTCACCTTGGACATGCTAGAAACACCAGGTAAAGGACAGGATTTCTGGGAAAACCTCCTTTTAAGTTTATATCGAATATGTTTATATCGAATACGTTCATCACAAATACAAATTGCAGAATAGGAAACGGTCATTTCAATTGGATTTGAGCTGTAATTTTACGCGTGTACACAGCAAGAAATAACATAATTCGCAAAGAAGTTTTAACTAGAGTGTGTGTGTGCGAGCGTGTTGTGTGCGTGTGTGTTGGTGAGCTTCTGTGTGTGCGTGTGGTATTCTTTCATTTAAAGCAGCAAAGTTGTTAACTCAATCATATGATGGATCATATGGGATCGTGTGATTGATCGTCAGTTTCCATAAATTTGTTTTATTTCTTTATACTTTGAAGAGAACAAAAATTGGATGAGAGGAGAAACTGAAAAGGTGACATTTGCTTTGAATTAAGACAAAAAGTGAAACAGAGGAGAAACTGAACGATGTATATGAAATGGACATGTGTGTTTGTACGGGAGTGTGTGTGAGAGAGAGGGAGAGTGTGTGAAGGTGTGTGTTGTCATGTATGTATATTTTGCATATATGTGTAAGTGACACTCACTTTCTCTATCTCTCACCTTCTCTCTCTTTCTCTCTCTCTCTCTCTCTCTCTCCCTCTTACACACAGATTACCTTTCATATATACACGTACATGTGAATGCATATGAGTATGTGCGTGTGCGTGTGAGAGAGAAGAAGTGTGACTTTATTTACTCATAACATATAGAGAAATGGATGCCTTCTAATGAATTTTTTGGTTGTGGCTTATTATACAATATTTATGTGTACATTTTCCTAAATGTTTGTCTGAGTAGAATTCTACGCATGCTTGAAACATTAGAAGCAGTTTGATAAATTGCTCGAAAAGGACCTCAAAATAGTGTAATCCAACCTCGTTTCCGAATTTATTTTAGAAGGAAAAAGTGTTGTTGTGCCAAAAGCATAGCTTATTTCGTAGCCTTTATATTTATTTTCAACAATGAACTTTTATCTGTCTGGTGAAGTTGCATGGTCCCTCTTCCAAAATTCACTTGTCAGTGACGTAAAATATTCCTCCACTACTGTTCTAACCTCGTCTACAGAATTCATATTTTTCCATCCAAATAATTTTGAAGACTGTGGAATAAATAATAATCAGATGGGGCAATGTCCGGCGAATATGGTGGGTGGGGCATTCAAACAGCCCCAGCCTTTGGAATGTCATCCTCACTGTATGTAGCCGTGCATTATTCTGATGGAAGAACACCTTTCGTCTTGAAACCAAAGATGTTTTTTTTTCTTATAGCGCTGACTTGAATAACTGGTGGAATGACCAAATCTAAGCTCCTCTGCTAGTTCCTCAACAATTACGATGGGATTTTGTTCCACCAATGTTTGCAGGATGTTCTCGTCGAGCTCTATAGATCTTCCAGGCCGAGTCTCTTCTTCTAGGCTGCAGTTTCCCGGCTCGGAATTTCTGGAACCACCGTTGACACTGGCTTTTGCTTTTCCGATCCCCATATACTGCATCAACATTCTTCGCAATTTTCATTGCTTTGTTGTCTTTATCGAACTCATAAGCAAAATATGCTGAATACGCTCCTTTGTTACTTCCATTATAGCTTTAAAAAAAAATAACTGCTAAAATTGAACTGCACTCTTTCACTTATAAAATGGATCCAAAAATATATAGAAAACTATGTAAACTTTGTGCACATTTTCCATGTTTTAATTCACACACACACACACACATATATATATATATATATCTGTAATATAATATATTATATAGTTATGTATGTATGTATATTGTATGTATGTATGTATGTATGTATGTATGTATGTATGTACATATATCCATCAAGCAATAGCACCCACTACCCTCTTGGAGTGGTTGGCGTTATGAAGAGCATCCAGCTGTAGAACCTATGTCAAATCAGATTGGAACCTGGTGCAGCTGCTTAGCTTTACCACCTTTCAGTCAAACCATCCAGCCTATGCCATCATGAAAAGCTGACGTTAAATGAAGACGATGATGATGATGATGGTGATGATGTTAATAATGATGATGATGATGATGATGATGATGATGATGATGATGATGATGATGATGATATGTGTTTGTTTGTATGTTTGTATGTGTAAGTGTTGTCTTGTCAATTGTTTTGCGTGTATTGAAATATATTCAACTATATTTTCCGTATATCTATTTTTGTACTTACCTATGAATTTGATGGAATCTACATTTTATGCCTTCCTGTCTACTTTGCCATCTAAGAATTTAACATAAGTACCAGTGTAATTATATGGAAAGGGAACAGTGCGAACGTTAACCTTTGTGTAATCAACCTTCCTCAATGATTGCTTCCTACTTAAAGATGATTTCATAATAAATAGACAATTATATCACTTAAAGCGCCAGTGATACCATCTAAATGTCGTTATTGGACGCACATCCCTAGGAAACCTTCGATACACTTGAAAAATTGGTTAAAATCTATAGTCATCATATCTGACATACCTCTCCGCGTATGTCCGAAGAAGATGCCTCGCACATACATTATCATAATAACACAATTCCCACATCAGGTATGGCTAAATAATTATTCAATTATGAAGTGACCACATAAAACACTTCATAGTATTTTCTGTTGATTCTATTATATAATACAATAATAAAAGCGGCAAACTGACAGAATTGTAGGGGCGTCAGAGAAACTTTCTTTTTGCATCATTCCTTCCGACTGTTTAAGTTCTGAGTATAATGTCTGCCGTGATCCTCGTTACTTTCCACCCATGCGTGTTCGATAATGGAAAGTAAACTTCAAGGGTAATATCTACTAACTCCTCAACCTCAATAATGCTGGGCGTGGACCAACTTTTTGACATGGTTACGTTATAATGCAATAGATAATATACTTCTGGCTTTGAATATCTATCTATCTATCTATCTATCTATCTATCTATCTATCTATCTCTCTCTCTATATATATATATACATATGTATGTACATATATATATATATTATATATATATATATATTATATATATATATATATATATATATGCATATATATATATATATATATATATACATATATGTACATACATATGTATATTATGCATATATATACATATACATGTATATATATATATATATATATATATATATATATATATCACGTGATCACGTGACCGACCAGGCTATCAGATGTTGCTACACATCGCTGGTCACAATGCGCTTCGCACTGTTTTAGCCTTCAAATGACGCCACCCCGCTGGCTAAGCGAGCAGGCCAACAGAAGAAAGAGTCAGAGAAAATTGTGGCGAAAGCGTACAGCAGGGTTCACCACCACCCCCTGCCGGAGCGACGTGGAGCTTTAGGTGTTTTCTCTTAAGAAACACTCACAACGCCCGGTCTGGGAATCGAAACTGCGATCCTGCGACCGCGAGTCCGCTGCCCGAACCACTGGGCCAGTGTGCCTCCACATATTATATATATATCTATATATATATATATATATATATATACAAGATAAGGGCAGAAGAAAAATTCTAATGCCAGATACGCCGAAAGAAAAAATTGTCGATAACCATTAAATTTATGCGTCTCGAAACAAACCGATAGAAATCTCTAAAAAATTTGTTATTACCGTATTGGTCCAATTTCGGGGTTAATTCACAAAAAATTTTGTTCTCTTCAGCGGCACATACGCGAGATATAAATGAAATACTTATTCATACCCATGGAAGAAGCAAGCACCAAGTCCCGAGCAGACTTAGAAATTTTCTTCTGCCCTTATCTTGTAAATTATGTATAAATTTTACCTTCAAAGGCATTTTTTGATATGCTGGCCATTGATAAGATTTTTTTCCCGAGAAAAATGTTATCCTATATCAATTATATATATATATATATCACATCAGCTAGATAGATAGATAGATAGATAGATAGATAGATAGATAGATAGATAGATAGATAGATAGATAGATAGATAGATAGATAGATAGATGATAGATAGATAGAAAATTATCAATGACAATACGCCAAAGAGGAAGAGAAATAATACTCGGAGACAGATATATGAAATCAAGCGGCTCAAAAGTGAAGAAATAGGAAGCAAAAGTACATTAACCAAAGGAGTGGACAACTAAGATTAATGCAGCAAAAGAAGAAACAGAGAGGAATTTGAAGTTTCGAGGGATTATTCGTTACAGAAGAAGACAAAAATAGCTGCAAATAGACTCACATAGGCTCACACGCACACACACATACATACGTAAGTATAAAACTTAGATAAAACTTAGATATGTTTCAACCAGAGATTGGTCCAGGCCATGTCTAACTTAATAGCACCACCTGATAGGATTATTCGAATCCTGTTTAAGTCAAGTTTTGTTCAAGTAGTGAGTTCTTGTTGGGTGAGTTGTACCCAGTTTTGTTCAAGTAGTGAGTTCTTGTTGGGTGAGTTGTACCCAGTTTTATTCAAGTAGTGAGTTCTTGTTTGGTGAGTTGTATCCAATTATGGGTGGCTTATCTGGTATTCTTTGAAGGAATCTATCCAGACTCTGTTTGAAGTTGATGGGATCCTTTTCCTCTTTGATCTCCCTCGGGACAATGTTAAATAGGGCAGGGCCTGTTGAGGAGTTAAATAGGGCAGGGTCCATTTCTACATTTCTTTTAGACAATTGTGAATGTTAAACAGTATAAACTATTGCAAAACAATATAAAACTAAAAGGAATACTGGTATTACTTTAAAATGAATGCATTTCACAGTAAAGAACAGTAGGACAGAAGAGTGACTTTGCTTATTGCTTTTCTTCAAGACTGATGACAGAAAGCAATAAGAAGATGAAATTCAAAAGAAGATTAACAAATCATGCTTAATTTTTGTCAAATCGACGATTGAATCGGAATCATTTACCTTATCAAGAAAGTGCTAACTGTTCATTTACTTTTCCACTGCTTTAAATCATCATGTTGTCAATGTCTTAGATATTGTGATTGCTATTAACCAGTCCAGCTGCTCTAGCCTATTGTTATAACCCACTAATCCTCATTTCTATTTTCGATTTCAATTCATCTCACAACAATTTTGCTCTTCTGTAATCACAATTCTTCCGATGATGTCCTTTATTTTTTCTGCTCGTTGTATTTGAAACCTAACTGTAATAAATTTACAACCTTTACTAACACCCATTCCTGTTGTATCACTAATCTTTTCCTCCGTAATATCAGGGTCATGAGTCATATTTCCATGTCACGAACCACTTCATCTACTCCTCCAAAAATGTTACAGTAACTGCATAGAATGCTATGAGGCTTAATATATATAGTGTAAGATGGTCACATTATCTTTAAATCGTTTTATGGACCATTTATAGATGTTTGGCATAATACCACCGGCTAGCCCTCCTCTTCAGCACTTGATGTCATTCTAATCTGCGTCTCTTTATGCCAGATCTCGTACAATACCTTAGTTCTCCTCGTCCTTTTGTTTCCGGCTTCGGGAAGAAGGAACGCATTTCTTCCGCCCGGATATTTTATTCTCCACTATTACAGAA
The DNA here is from genome assembly GCF_006345805.1 of Octopus sinensis. Taxonomy (NCBI): domain Eukaryota; kingdom Metazoa; phylum Mollusca; class Cephalopoda; order Octopoda; family Octopodidae; genus Octopus; species Octopus sinensis. The sequence continues at coordinate 110,817,396 of NC_042998.1, forward strand.
CATACGTATACAGTCCTTCGCATACTACTACTGTCAGACACAATGCCCTACACACTCACCCACCTCTCTCCCTCTCACTTCGTCACTCTGTAAATAACCCTCACACTCACGTTTCACTACAAGTCTTCGAAGTTTCCCCCCTCCGACAGTTGGCCTATTTTCTACTGAAACTGCTAACTCTTCTCACTTTTCAGTTGCTATTGTTCAACATATTTCATACTTAAGGATGGACATTTTTACTTATCTTTAACAAGTTAATATTTGTTCTTTCTCTTCATTTTTATCTATCTTGACAAAGTACAACTATCTGAAACGTAATGAGTTCTTCTTCTATAAACCACAGTGTAGTTTATTGATTTGTACTCTCACACAGTGTTTTTACTGTTCTCTGTATTATTGTTTTGTTACTGTGACTGCTTGTCATTTACCCTGGTTATTTACTTACATGTGAATTTCTGCGTTGTAATTTTAAGGTAATTTAAGAATAATAGAATATTCATTGATGACGGGATTCAATACTATAACCAATATTAAAATTCCTTTTTCAATTCTTTTTGGTTGTGGGTGGTAGTTTCGACTAATAGAGTTTTAATCAGATAAATATCACACTGAATAAGCACGAAGGAACACCTTGAAATCCCAGTGAAAACAAAATTTAATCATACATATTTATTATATAAACCATTATTTCATAAGCCACGTATTCTAAGATATAGCACAATGTTAACCATATATGCTGAAAGATCATTGGGGAATAAATTATTCACTGTTATTTTCCTACGTGGATTTCTATATCCCATTTGTAGAATACATACTGATTTCCAATAATGTTAAGTCATTGTGCATCACTTTTTTCTTTAAAGTTACTTATAATACTTATGGCTTTCTATTCTTTTCTTCTATTGTTTATATGCATCCTGAGAGGATTCGTTTGTTTTCAATGACAAGATAGCGAAATCGTTAGCAGGCACAGCAAAATGCTTAGCGGTATTTCTTTTGTCTCTACATCCAAATTTCACCCAGCTTGACTTTGCTTTCATCATATCTGGGTCGTAAAATGAGAACCAGTTGACCATTAGGGTTGATGCACCTAAATTACTGGCTTTGTGCAAAGTTTGAGATTATTAATATTATATAATCATATTGTGATGTTGTTGATTGAAGGTATTGTGTCTAGCGGGGGATTTTACTGTCTCTCAAGTCACAGCAATATGTGTGCAGTTCCAAGTAATGCCGTTTTTTGCAATACACCTAGATTGTTAGATATATCTGAAGTTTACAGATATTTCTTCAAGTTGGGTGGTATTGAACCCAATGCTCTGATGACAACAGGGACAAACTTTATATTTAACTCTCACAGCTGCCACATTGTAACGATCTCGATTCTCATGACTCCATATTTATCAATCATTTCTCTTTTATTATAATATGTTGATCTCCTAGCACTGCTACGTCGATTAATAGGCACTCTTGTTTGTCCTTCCTAAATGGTACTATATCCGGCTTTCGGTGTTCTATTACCTTATCTGTCTGGAAGACTAAGTCCCAGAGGAATTTTGCCTTCCCCTTTCCGTCCATTACTTTTCTGGTTTATGTTGGTACCAAGCACTCGTTACCTCGTGTCCATAGTTCCGGTATAGTAGCCAGTGAAGGTTTTGAGCTACCTTGTCGTGTCTCCGTTTGTACTCATTCTTAGCATGATGCTGACGAGCACCAGCAATGTAAGTCATGCCGTACCTTTTAAGAGAATGTTGCACTTTCAGCATGGATGGTAATCCAGGTATCATTTAAAAATAATTTTCTGTTCCTCTTTCGGTCATTTAAACTGCTCCTGCATGCAATCACTGGTACTGTAACCGTCTTGAGATGCCATCTGTGTTCCTACTACCGTGTGGTATTATTAAATATTGTTTAGTTTCAACTTTTGTCTTGTACTGGAGATAATAATAAATATGTGAGGGTTAAAGGGAGTAGTAGCAGAAAGAGAAGCAGCTTGGTGAATAGAAGAAATTCTACGGGTCTGTAAATAGGTTCAGCATATGGTGAGAAGGAGATCAAGAATTGGGCTTCGCATATCTGTGCGATCAGGAGACAAATGAATCGTTACACCCTTGCGGTTTGCTGAAGTCAAATGTGTTTACTACTACTAGCGATCAATGAGAGCGCTGACCTTGGCCTTGGAAGGAACCAATCCACCTTGTTCTGTTTTTAATTTCTGATAGAAAAGATAATATATATATATATTGCAGCGTGGAAGGTGTTTATAAGCCATTTAAGAAACACACAAAAACCGTTAGATTCACTTCATTTAAATTTAATTTGTCAATATTTTCGTCGATTTGAGACCGCGACCTGTTCACGGACAAAATTATGTGCTGCATCTGAGAAAGTAACAGTTAGTTCATGATATATATGTGCGTATGTGTGTATGTATGTATGTATGTATGTATGTATGTATGTATGTATGTATGTGCGTACGTATGTATGTGTGTACTTGTATGTGCGCATGCATGTGTGCATACCTATACGTATGTATGTATGTATGTATGTAAGTATGTACGTATGTACTTACGTATATATGTGAGTATTTAGGAGAGTGTGTAGACGTGTCTGTGTGTGTCTACATATGTATGTACATGTGAACGTATGTTTATGTACTGATATGTGTCAGTTCAAGTTGTATACATGACTGTTACTTTGTTGAAGGTTGTATATAGACACATATACATGTATATAGACACACACACATATATATGTGTGTGTGCGTTTGTCCCTCTCACCACCGTCTAACGGTGAATGGATACAACGTCTTGCATATATATATGCACATATAACCTTATACATATATACAAGTACACACAATCATATAGACACTTACACATACAAATATACGTATAATCTTAAAGTACCCACACAAATACGCGTATCCATCTCTACATACATACACAAACACACACACAACATATATATACATACATATATATATATATATATATATATATATATATATATAATATATATATATATATTATATATATATATATATATAATGTTATTATGGCTGCCCCCTCGTTATCGAATATGGCTATTGCACGAAGCTTAACTGTTACTGGTGCTATGATCGAATGTGACTTTTTTAGCCTAGCTAAAGATCTACAATGTCGTGTACAGAATTAGCAACTAATACCTTTACCGGTAATAGCGGCTGTAGTTGTAACTGGGCTTCATGTACCTTTGCATGTCGCTTAAGTCCTCCTGCCGAATTACACTCTCTTCCACATGCCCGACAGATATGATTAGTATGGTGTGTTACACCACCACCAGTGGCCAGGTTGTCACTCATCTGTCTCATTGATTGATTGATTGAATTGATTAACTATTTCATGATTGTTGATGGCACTGTGAGTTTCAACTGAATGGCTGGCTGTAGGCTTAAAAAGCAAAAAATCAATGATGTACCAAAACAGTATAAAAATAAATGGCAGTAAGGACTCTGGAATCACATCAGCTGAAATAGTCTGGCCCGGCAGGGGCTCCAGAGCATCACAGTCTGAACCCGGCCGTCATCATGCTACTGTGATAGAACCAAAGAAAATATTGAATATTGGCTGTTGGAATGTACGGACACTGCTTGACCGCAAGTCCTCTGAATGTCCTGAAAGAAGGACTGCGCTTGTTGCGAAGGATCTTGAACACTATGATCTTGACATGGTTGCTTTATCTGAGATAATAAGTTTAAGTCACTGAAGCTGTTTGTATACAAGAATACAAACTCACTCTCAACCGAAAATCCGAATGGGGTAACATCCAGATTCCACTCGGAAGTACCATTCGTTCTGAGTTCAAATTCTGCTGAGGTTGACTTTGCCTTTCAGCCTTTCGGGGTTTATAGATTAAATACCAGTAAAACACTGGAGTCGATTTAATCGACTAGGCTCCTCCCTCCAAATTTCAGGCCTTGTGCCTATAGTAGAAATGATTCTTATATATGTATGTATGTATGTATGTATGTATGTATGTATGTATGTATGTATGTATGTATGTATGTATGTATGTATATATATATATATATAATATATATATATATATATTATATATATATATATATGTATGTATGTATGTATGTATGTATGTATGTATGTATATATATACATAAATATATATATATATATATATAATATATATATATATATACATATACATACATATGACACTCTTTACAAGTTCAACGATTAAAATTCAAATTTGCTTAATTTTATTCTATTTATTTATTATTTTTACATGCATACACATACAATACATACATATATCTACACATACTTATATGTGCATGCATGTACATGCTTATACACTAACATGCACAACATACAACACATGCACACACGTAAACACACGTACACACACATATACATCTACACATACATACATACGTATCACACAATGTATGCTCATACGGTTATATATAACTGAATATTTGATTTTAGTATCATGCATTTCAACATGCATTACCACATATAAATGAGAGAGAGGAGTGGTTATAGAATGGTACTTCCGAGGGGAATCTGGATGTTACCCCATTCGGATTTTCGGTTGAGAGTGGGTTTAAGTCACTGAAGCTGTCTGTATACAAGAATACAAACTCACTCTCAACTGAAAATCCGAATGGGGTAACATCTAGATTCCACTCGGAAGTACCATTCGTTCTGAGTTCAAATTCTGCTGAGGTTGACTTTGCCTTTCGGCCTTTCGGGGTTTATAGATTAAATACCAGTAAAATACTGGAGTCGATTGAATCGACTAGGCTCCTCCCTCCAAATTTCAGACCTTGTGCCTATAGTAGAAAGGATTATTATAATTATCATCATTTGTTGTTGTAGTAGTAGTAGTAGTAGTAGTAGTAGTAGTAGTAGTAGCAGCAGCAGCAGCAGCAGCAGTAGTAGTAGTAGTAGCAGCAGCAGCAGCAGCAGTAGTAGTAGTAGTAGAAGTAGTAGTAGTAGTAGTAGTAGTAGTAGTAAAGTGGTGTTGACTGGGAAAATCGTTGGTGCGTCATGAAAACATTAGCTAGCATATTTGTGAGGGCGCGTGGCTTAGTGGTTAGGGCATTCGGCTCATGATCGTAAGGTTGTGAGTTCGATTCCCGGCGACGCGTTGTGTCCTTGAGCAAGACACTTTATTTCACGTTGCTCCAGTCCACTCAGCTGGCAAAAATGAGTTGTACTTGTATTTCAAAGGGTCAGCCTTGTCACTCTCTGTGTCACGCTGATTATCCCCGAGAACTACGTTAAGGGTACACGTGTCTGTGGAATGCTCAGCCATTTGCACGTTAATTTCACGAGCAGACTGTTCCGTTGATCGTATCAGCTGGGACCCTCGTCGTCGTAACCGGCGGAGTCTTAGCTAGCATATTTACTTTTACTTTTCTCATTTGGAGTTCAAATCCAGCTCTAATTAGCTTTGACTTTCTTTGCTCTCAGGTCTATAAAAATAAATACCAGTTAAGCAGTAGCTAGATTTATTTAGCTAGTATTATCCCAACTGTGAAATCGCATGATTCAGTGGTTAGAGCGTCGATCTTACGACCGTGTGGTTGTGTGATCGAATCCCGGACCGGGCTGTGGGTCGTGTTCTTTATTTCACGTTGCACCAGTTCACTCAGCTGTAGAAATGTGTACTTATCTGGTATTGAGCGTTACCGAATTTTGAGGTTATCTTGAACTGCTGCTTCTGCGTGTGGAACAGGTCCTGCTATCGACTTACGCCAAAAGGTTTGGGCATGAATGCGGTTTTTCTCTGTCTGGTGACTATAGCGAAGCGGTTGCGATGCAGACAAGCTGGAAAGGAATATAACAGTAAAGTGGCAAGAGATTCCTTCTTGTGAATTTGTTACCTGATGGAGGACTGTGGTGAAAATGATTAGTGGATCGTACTACTTTCAGCACATGTCTAGAGATCGAAGAAAAAGCGCTGGAAGAGGCACATACTATTGGAAGCCAGAGTGGCTTATATCTGTGGGGGTTCTATAATTGACCCAAGTTTCAGGCGCTCCTGTAAAAGAACATATCATACCATTAACTATATAGATTTATATGTATATTTCCTTTTATTTCATCCTCCTGTTCTTCTCACCTTATTTTATGTAAGCCTACTCAAATTGTAAGCTGTTTTGGGATATCTTTTTCATCTGATAGAGTATGGCAAAATAAAGAAGACATTTATCAGCATCCTCATCATCAAATACTATTATCATGGCAACCACCTTCATCACCATCATAATCATCATCATTGTGACTATCAACATCATAATTACAACGCCAACACCATCAAAACTCTCTCACCACCTCACCTTAAACATCATCCCCAACATTTTCAGTATCAACAATCATCATCACTACCACCATTATCCCCATTATTATTACCACCAACACCATCAACACCACGACCATTTCGCTTTTACTTTTGTGATCCTTAAATAAATTCTCCTGTGTTTTCTTCATCTTTGAAGTACTGTATTTCACCATTTAGTTATGTGCCATAGTTTGTTTGGAATGATTCTTTGATTGAACCTTATTCCACATGATGGAGGCTAATTGAATAAGAAATAAGAAGCGATTGTTTTCTTCGCGATATTCTAGGGAATTTCTAATTTAGTTTTATGTTTACATCAAAGCTCCAAACAAAATATAATATCGTAGATGAATGCATTTGGCAATCGAGATTGAAGCGTAATAAAATATCTGATGGTATTTTAAGAACTATTAGTAGTTTCGAAATAAAATAATTCCAATAAATGTAATTTTATCCCGGGTCTCAAAGAGATAAAACTTGACTTTTAATGAGATATAATTTATCACGCTAATTTTGAATCTTGATATTAATCGTCTTATCAAGTTTAACTTCGTTAGCCTTTGCTTTATATTGATCTTGCACTTATTTTTAAATAAAAGGAAGTGAAACACGCTCTCATAAAAATTAGAACATAACTCTGTAAAGATTCCATTGATATAAAATGACTAATATATGTTAGCTATAAAAAGTTTAGTTGAAGTCAGAATAGACAAACACACACACACATATGCACATACACACGCACGCACGGACACACACGCACGGACACACACGCACGGACACACACGCACGGACACACACACACACACATGTATAGAATGGGCTTCTTTCAGTTTCTGTCTACCAAATCCACTAACAATGTTTTAGTAGACCAAAGGCTATAAAGAAAACACTTCCCCAAGTTACCACATGGTGGAACTAAACCCGGAACTAAGTGGTTGGGTAGCAAGATTGTTACCACACAGACACACCTGCACCTATAAATTTATCAAGATCTTCATAAATTTTCTTTTTATCCTGCAGTTGCAAAGTACAAGAGGAATTTTTGTATATATGCGCTTATAATTGTGATCATGCTATCAACGTCGAAGACGTTAAAATTGATGCATGAATTCGAAACAGAGTAGCAAAAAGAAAGAAAAAACATTTTGCAAAAGGGTACATTTTGCAAAAGGGTACATTTTGCAAAAGGGTACATGGTGGTTTTCTGAAAATAGCGAATTAAAACTTGAAATGAAAACATTGAAATTAATATATATTAAATAATCATTAATGAAAATACAGAAAGAGAGATTGTTGCAAATGAAAACGGAAAATTTCGCCTGCCACAAATAATATTGTTTGATAAATCTACTCTGCAGTGAAGGTAACGAATATTTAAATTTGCGAAAAACTTGTAGGTCACATATTCAATAACCTTAAAAACTATAAATTATAGGAAATGTTTGGGAACATGAATTTATAAAAAAATTTGCAGACGACCAAGCCTTTAATAATTGCTTACTTTTAGTAACTTTTACATACCTGATTAATAAGTAGTCTTCTCTATTATAATATAGATGTATTTAATGGACTAATTTGCCCCAGTCTGTTTTGGTTCTGATATATATATATATATATATATATATATATATATATATAAGGGTAAAATATGAAAAATCAACGAAAATGCATATTGCAAATAGAAAAAGGCTATTTATGACAGGTAGTGACAAATATATACATTTAGATTGACATTTCGGTAGTATTACGAGTCATAAAGGTCATTATTATGAGATGATCATATCATGATAATAATAAAGTAAAAGAACAAAACGAACCAATGGTTTACGCGAAGGCTAGCCTTTTTCTATTTGCAACATGCATTTTCATTGATTTTTCATATTTTACCCTTATATATATATATATATATATCAACTTGCGAACGACTGTGAAGTTGATGAGACGTCTTGGTTCTCTAATCAGTTGTACGAATTGTTCTTGTGGTTGTTGTATCTCTGCCTTTATTTGTTTCTGTTTTGGTGATTTTTATAGTTGTGTTTATGGTTGAATAAGTTTGTATTGCTTTTGTTGTCGGGATTTGGGTGAGTGTGTTGTTGTTGTTAGTGTAGCTGATGGGTTAGGTGAAGTTTCTTCGTTCTGTCTCTTCACTTTTAGCTTAGGATGGACTATTCTGTTCTGTATTTTACCAACACAAGTCTCTCTTGGGGGATTCAATTCCTCTTCGTCGCATGATAAGTCTTCTGAAACATCAGTCAGGACTACATGGTGTATATGTCTCACCCGTCTGTAGGGATAGTCAGGCGTTGCTTGCTTCCAGTGCTACAGTTGTTGGCGCCATTGTTGTGAGATTCTGCTGTTGAAGATGTTTCTTTAATGGCTGTTGCTGCACTGATTGTCGTTGCAGCTTTTGGCCTTACAGTGGTGGTGTTTGCAGAGCCGCCGTCCCTCGAGCTCCAGTGTGTGCAGTGGGCATTGAAATGGGCGTTAGGCCCACAAGTGTGGTACCTTATCATTCTGCTTTCCACCACGACCTGAAGTTGTGCATTGATCGGCAGCTAGGTAAGGTCTTCCACACGATTCCATACCAGTTCTGCTCCCGATATTTTTTTAAATTTCTAGAAGTGCCCATGGGCCTTCGACCACAGTGCACACAACCAACCACCAAATTCTGGTGGCACAACTGATATTTTAACTATCACCATCCGCCGTCCAAGATATGTGTGAAGGAAAAGATCTTCGTATTTGCACTGGACCATTGAGTGTTTTGGGGTCAGTGCCTCTGTGAGGAACCTGAATCATATTATTTTCCTCGTGTGAGGAAATCAATATCAGTCCAAATGCCCTTCAAGCATTTTTCTACTAGGATATGTAGTGCATTGAAAATTGTCCTCGTCTCTAGCGACATACATCTATATATGATGGTCCATTTGGCCGTCTTCTCCAGCAAATCTGAAGGGATACCATGCTTGGTTTTCCTATCCCCTCTATTGAGAAGTTTTTCTGCTTCACTCATGTACGCATGTTTTCCTTCCAGGAGTTGTTTTTATCGTTACTGTTATTGGTGGTGTTGATTATATCGTTTTTGCTGCTGGCATTGTTCCTATTGTTGGTGTTAGTCGGCGCCAAAGGGACGTTCTTGCTTTTGGTGTTATTCATATTGTTGGCTGAAGTAGCCCAACTACTTGCTAAAACTGGAGAATTTATATTGTAGCTGAGCTGCTGATTTTTCTCTCCCGTCAAAGCTTTATTGTTGTTGCTGCTACTGTCGCTGTTGTTGTTGGTGGTGTTTGTAGTGATTGTGGCAGATGTGATGGTGGCGGTGATGTCGGAGTTGTGGTTTGTGATTGAGATTGTCATCTTGTTTTACATGCTTGCTTTACTAGTAGTCACGCCAACTGGCAATAAACTGTTACCCTCTCATTATTTTGTGACAAGACACTTCTCTGCCCCTCCCCCCTTCCCTGATCGACGACTGAAACTCCCTGTTGCTACAATCGAACAAAAGTCAAAACTTCTCCACGTGAAATGAAAAATGGAATAAATTCGGAAAGTCCCCCAACAGAGGGACTCGCAAAAGAAAAAGAACACACCAGCAAAAGGATCCTTTATTCTCCACACTGGTTGAAAATGCCAGCAAAGCACCGCTATTTTATGGAGAAAAATGACAATTTTCGAAAACAAAATACGGAGCCGGGGTTAAGCGTGGCTGCCTCGGCTGACTAGTAACAAAAAAAACAACAAATAATAATAATGATAATAATAATAATAATAATAATAAAATAATAATAATACACACACACACACCACACACACACACATATATATATATATAATATATATATATATATATATATATATATATATATATAAATATATATAAATATATATAAATATATATAAACAGGGAGATAAATATAAATTTTGATTTATTTTCTGTGCGTTGCCTCATTTTTTCAGCTGTGCCTTTTTTTTTACACTCATACATACATTCAATCAGACTCACCTAAATACATAGATGTCGGTGGGATAATATCCGCCTCCGCATTTTCTAATCGAATTTGAAATATGATCATTTGTTTCTTACAAGCAGATAACTATGCAATATAGTGTATTAAGAGTTCGTAGTATGATTTTCTACGGTCGTTCTATAGTTAAGATGGTTGAATCTCAAAATAAAAATTAATTAATTATTTGGCAAATCAAGGTAGTGAGGTGACATGTACGTAACAAAGAATATATTTTCAAAGAAATATCCGACAATCCCAGTGCCACTCTAATTCGTCTTGCGAAGAAATAGTCCAGAAAAATAGAATTTATATACTGTTGTGTCTGGGGAGAGTCATTATAGATTTATTGATATACTATAAACTTCCAGTCTTCACAAATTAACCGTTGAATATCCAGCAGTATTCTATTTACGAACATTTCATAAATATAACAAATTTCTTCTTTATATTTGCGAAATATTATTAATTTGGATGCCTAGAAGCAGGATTGGCAAAATGCAAATTTTATAGCAGTAAAGCTTTATTTATGAACAGGGAATTATAAATAAAGAACTGAGGAAGTGGTGGATTTGTTTTGCTGAGGCAGAATGAAAGAGATCGAAAGCGAGATGTAAAATTGAAGGATAGATTATAGGAGAGTTGAAAAAATATAAAGTAAAAAAGATAGGAAAGGTTGAGAAAAGATAAAGTGGCTATAGTTATTTCGAATGAGAATAATCACGACAAATAATGAATTTAATTTTGAGATAAAGTATAGAAGGAAGGTCAAAGTGAATTTATTAAAAGAACATAGAATGATGATAAAATGGAGATGAGGAGAGCAGATAGGCATGACTTTATATGTGGATGACAGACAACATTTTGTTCAGAATAAGCATCGATACGTTTGACGAGTCAAGACGGAGAAGATAAAAATGTGAAGAATGCACATGGAAGACAAAAATAAGAGAATAACTGAAATAAGAAATATCATATAAACGATATTTTAGGGACAATAAACAACCATAAGAATAAAGGTATGTCATACTTCTATTCGGTGTAGTTCATACATCTAAATAAATGAAGAAGATAATATATAAAACCTAGCGCGATAATATCCGGTCGAAATACATAATTATTATTGCAATTGTTATAGACAAAAGTTTACTAGAACGACTGTTATAAGATACTCGAAAGTAGGTTTAGATAAAACCAAATTCTTGTTCAAAAGAAGTGGGGATTATAGGTCTTTTATTGGGTGTAGGGATCTAGTCCTTTTCATTCGCAAAATGAGCCCCCTTTAATTTTGCTCAGATTGCTTTCAATTTTGGTGTATCGATGCAACTCTGAATTTTGATTACGATCAACCAATTACCTTATCTCGTAAATTAAAGAATCTGATGTTATTAGGAATTACAGTCGAGAAATTTGGGTAATTTTAGCCAATCAACAGACAGCGTGACATTAGCAGCTTGTTACCATGTTAATAGCACGCTGTGTTGTGGTTCACTTCACCGTTGTCTGTGCCGCACGTTGTTCATATATTTTTTACACACATACACACACACTCAGACACACACACACACGCGCACACACACGCACATACATACTCACACACAAACACCCACTTATATATTGATAATGTACAAAAAAACATGACAGGTATACATAATACTGAAATACGCATAAAGTAAACACATGCAGACAGATATATTAATATACCAAATAAAAAAAATAATAAAAACGCACAAGTAATGAAAAGACAAAAGAAAGAGTAAGATGATAAATGTTGATATTTTTAGATATTTCTGTTTATTTAGAAACCTTCAATGAACAGGTCATGTCACACACACTAAACTATAAATTTCACAGGGTACAACCTTAAAGTTGACACCAGAAAATTTCTGTCTCGTTACTGGCTAAAAATACAGAGTTTTTTTCTGATTTTTAAACCTCTATAACGTTTCTCTCCTACTTTTTCTTCACAAAATCATACCTTCATAGCAATGAGACTAGAAGATTACCTAATTATAGCTAATTTTCAGATTTTTTAATTCCTTTAAAAAATGCATATTTTGCGGTTGAAAAATCTTGATCTGGGTGTAGTAGCGTAAAACGCTTTATAGTAGAAGAGTTGAATATAGAGTTGTACTTACGTAGAGGTGGGTATTCACAATTTACAATACTGAAAAGTATTTAGACAGAGCTTTCAAACAAAATGGACGTTTAAACCATAAAACCGCATTCCGAACGCTCTTACGCGAGGGTGCTGAGAAGTTCCTGGCGTTTGGTAAAAGAAGATACAGGGGTATCAGTTAATTATGATTTTATTCAACATATTCCCCTCTCGGATGCACACACTTACTGCAGCAGTTCTTCAGTTTTTCTAAGCCATGTAAGAGAACTTGGAAGGATGGGCCTCCAGCCAGGCCCTTCGCAATACTCTTAAAACCAAGAACCTTTTATCACACCCTCGTATATCACCCAGGACGTTTTACTTGTGTATAAATACCTTTGCTAATATGAATTTTGGGCTCACCTATAACGTCATGGTTTGGGGTAATCTGGGCAACGCCTGGATAGGAGCGATAAACTATTAGTATTTCAATTCATTTTAGTAAGATAAGGATTCATTCTACTGAAGGATGTACAAAAGTCGTAATTAAAGGGAAATTAATTGCCTTCTGTAACAATCATAGTATTAATGATCTTATGAGAAATATGAAAGGAGGTCATGCACTGTTGTAATGCTAGCGTTAGAGATCTAGAACATTTCCTCAGAGAAACCACTAGTGAGCAGGTCTTGATTATAGTAAAAGAAGTAATTAGTGAATTTATCTTTATTTGAGAAGTGATTGGAAATTTTAATGGAAGCACTATTAACAACACTACTTATGACTGATCTCCGATGTTTAGATTTAATATTAATATATTAATGGCATTCATTAGTTTTATGAAATAGAAAATATATATATGTCAATGTAATACTAAAGTAACGTCTAAGAAAGTAGTTAATTTAAAACTATTATCTAAGTTTACGGATAAAGAGAATTTACTGAAAAATTATCGATTGATGTATATCAGATGTATATATGTGTATATTGATATATTTATATAAACACACGCACACGCATGCGCGCAAAAACAGACACACACATACAAACATACAAAAGGATAGATATAGATATTACAGATATATGTTCTGTGTAGATGTATGCGTATGTATATATGTATATGCATTTGAGAGTATTTGTAAGAATGCATCAGTAAATTCATAGGCATACAACTAGAAAGAAATCGAAGATAAATTTATCTGATTATGACCGTAATCAGAAGAATCTTTTGTTCATTCTGTATTGTAAAATCTCTCATTGTTTTTCATTAAACATTGAATGAAGCAGCTGAATTTCTCTACCCAAGATGGCGAACGGACATTAGGAAAATCACATTTCACATACACCATTAGAGTGAATTATATTAGCTATTTCAATTACAACTTCAGAATTATTTTGAATTTCTTACTAATTCAATCTTTTTGTATATCTTCAACACACAAAAATTGGAATCGAGTATCTTATCCATAACTGTTGATTTAGGAATTGTGATGAATCATATTTCATACAGATCTTCAAATTGAACAGTTACTAATTGATGTATCAATTCTATACTGTTTAATGGAATCCTATATCCTATCGGACAAGAATTGTTTTCTAAATATTCTGAAACTTAATCTAAATACAATTATAATCAATTCCTTTTCTTCTCAAGTAAAAGAAGATAGGTGTATTTTTTTTTTATATATTTTATATTTTGTCTTAAATTTTCATTAACTTTTACGACCTTCACTTTAAAATAATCAGCATTTTCCGTTTCCTAAAATATCTAAATATGCAGAAAATAAAGTAAATCTATTGTTTTAGATTAGTATAATTATTCGAAATGTATGCAAGTAACTGAACACCACTAAAGTGACAACTGTATTTGATGCAATATTTTATTTATATACATACATGCATACATACATACACACACATACACACACACATATATATATATACATATAAATACATATATATATGAATGTATACATACATATATATATGTTTGCATATGTATATATATATATAAAGAGAGAGAGAGAGAGATGTTTGTACGTGTGTGCGTGCGTGTGTGTGTATATGTGTGTACAAAAAGAGATAGTGAGAGAGTGAAAGAGTGAAATAACTAGATAAGGAGATTGATAAATACATATATAGATACTGCTTTTGACAAAGGGCAGGTTGTTAGAAATAATACTTTCAAACGCTTTTACATCCATGCATTAGAATCCTTGAAAACAAGGACTAGGATAAATTTAGCATGCCTTAATCACTTCTCCAAAATATATTGCTTTCAAATTTTTGCACAAGGCCATCAATTCCACCGGAAGAGTGAATATGTCGATAACATCGACCCTAGTGCTCAACTGGTAATTATTTTATCGACTATAATGAAAGGCAAACTCAACCTCAGCGGAATTTGATCTCAGAAGTTAAAGACGGACGAAATAGCTGCTAAGCTCGGTGCAATAACGATTCAGCCAGCTCGCTGACATTCTTTTCCAGAATATATTATTAGTAAAATTAATAACAAATGCAACAACCGCAACAGCAAGCATAAACGCAGTAACAATACCATTACAAATAACTGTATATAGGCAGATGATCAAGAATATTTGGAGTCAGTTAATTAAGGTGAACCCAGAAATTCTCGCGTACATTACTTTATCAACTTCAGAGGCTGAATAGGCATGTTGACCTCACCCTAGGAGTCGGCACTTTCGTGTTCATGAGTTTATCTCGACCCAACAATACCTCCCCCATTTAACACAGCCATGTGAGGGATTTCTGAAATTTTCTCGAAGCAAAAGACCCCCAGAACACCAACCATTTGCTTTTCATCGAGGCCAACGCCCGTCACATCGATGAGTATCGACCTACCTACAGAAATACGGCATGTATTTGTATGGAAGAGATAATCTTCGTACGTCAAAGATTGAATTGTGGCTTTGCACTCACTTTGGGTTTCCAGTACTGGGGTCTCTTCAACGGTTTTCAGTTCTCCAAGTCACAGTCAAATTCAAGATGCATACACTTCGTTCATGTCAAAGATTTGTACAGAGATTCCAAATGATTCTAGTCAATACATATATTTTCGGTGAAATGAGGTCATTCTTTTTGTTGTTGTTGTTGTTGTTGTTCTCGTTTCTATCGCTATCTGTTCAATCGCCATTTTTGTTAGGACAGTTGCTTTGGCTTAAGATGGATAAGGCAGCGCTAAGGTTGCAATTTGCGTACTATTTCTTTCCATATTTTTAAATGGGTAGTTTCCAGAAATGATTTATTACTGTCCACAATGGTGGTACGTCACCTAGTGGTAAAAATATTGCACTTCTGATCGCCAGATCGCGGGTTAGATTCGAGTACAGGTGGCGTGTTGTGTCCTTGAGCAAAACCTTGCATTTTACGTTGCTCTAGGGTCATGTAGAAGCGTCATGTCAAAGAATATGTGAAACGTTTCATCAGCGTGTTATTAGAAGCCACTAAATCATCCGGTGATAAGATCTGCACTCCCACATCGTAAAAACATCACCAAGAAAGACTACGTCAGAGGGTTGTCACCTGAGTGATGTAAAGGTTTCATCTGCCAGGAAGTGAGATTCGATAACAAATGGTGGATGCAATAACGCGCTGTTACAACGCATGGACGCATTGTACTACTACTACTGTCACAAAGAGGTACAAATCATAAGAGCATCTGAGGGAACTGCATCTGATATGCAATAAAATTACAATAATAATCCTTTCTGCTAGCGATTGCTTGGAAAAAAGTATGGCGAATTGGAGGACGGATCTGACAGCGTACGGAATAAGTTTAGGGACAGTAGAAATTAGGAGGGGCATCTTCCAAATGGACTGTCTGTCCCCACTGATCTTTGTACTGTTATTGATACTAAGGGAAGCAAAGTCTGGGTATGCATTCAAAATCCGCCAACAATAAGCCAACCACTACTTCTTCATTCACGACCTCTGAATTTATGGTAAAGATGAATCGCAAGTTAATTTCCTCGTTGATACGGTGTATACCTTCAGTGCGGGTATCAGAATGGAGTTCGGACTGAGAAAGTGTGGTGTGTTAGTCTTGAAGAGAGGCAAAATCAAATGTATGGACGAGCTAACGATATCGTCGGGGGAGATTATGAAGCAGATAGAAGAGACGGGCTATAAGTACTTGGGGATTTTGGAAATGGATAAATTGATTGAGAAAGTAATGACAGAATAATTTAAGGTGGAGTACTTGTGCAGACTGAGACTTATCCTGAAGTCGAAATTAAATGGCGGGAATAAGATCGAAGCTATCAACACCTGGGCGATTTCACTACTTAGATATTGAGCATGGGTAATCGCATGGACAGTAAACGAACTAAACAACTTATACAGAAAGACAAGGAAGTTGCTAACTAGATAAGGGTCACTCCACCCAAAATGTGACACAGACAGATTGTATGTACCAAGAAAAAGAGGGGGAAGAGGAATTATTGGATGCGAACACCGCATTAGAGCAGAAGAAAACAACATAGCATGGTATGTAAAAATGCCACAGAACCGCTATTATTAGAAGTAGGAAGGTCAGGCTTGTGTAGGATGAAAGATTGCAAAGATAAAGCACTATACAAGAAACTAAAAACGAATGAAACTGAAAATAGATGGGTAGAGAAAAGAATGCATGGTCAATTTCATAGGGATGCTGAAGGTAAGACAGACAGAGAAAAAAGATATTAGTGGATGACTAAAAGTGATTTAAAATCGGAAACGGGGTCTGTGACTTATCTGTGCTGCCCAACTGCAAGCGCTAAGAACAAACTACATAAACTACAGAGTAGACAACACATCAGAAAGTGATAAGTGCAGAATTTGTGGACAAAACGGTGAAACCGTATGGCACATTACCAGCCAATGTACGCCGCTAGCCCAGAAGGAATATAAGAGACAATATAGCCAGGCTTGTCCATTGGACACTCTGCAGCAAGTAAGGCCTTGACAGAAAGACAAAATTGGTACGACCACAAATCTGAAGGCATAATCGAAAATAGAAATGTAAGGATCCTATGGGATTTTATGATTGAGTGGGAGCATGAGATAGAGAATAGGAAGCCGGACATATTCTTAATTCACAAAGGAAAGAAAATTTGCTGGATCATAGATATAGCATGCCCAGCTGACAAAAAAGGTATGCGAAGAGGAAGAAAGAAGAGTCGAGAGATATGACAGGTTAGCTTTGAAAGTTAAGTAGTTGTGGTCGATGAAAAAGGTAGTAGTAATAACAATAATTGTCGGAGCCCTGGGAACAGTGAGCAAAATTCTCGAGACGTACATAGAACAAATAGGGGCTGCAATAAGGGTGGAGCACTTGCATAAAACAGCACGGCGTGGAACCGCTCGAATACCCCGCAAGGTGTTCGGAAAAATAATAAGTTTTACTTTAGTTCACTTGTAGTGAACAGCTGACACTGTAGTACATCTCCAGCGTTAGAAGCCGTGCAAAGGTAAGAAGAAGAGGAAGAAGAAGAAGAAGAAGAAGAAGAAGAAGAAGAAGAAGAAGAAGAAGAAGAAGAAGAAGAAGAAGAAGAAGAAGTAGAAGAAGAAGAAGAAGAAGAAGAGAAGAAGAAGAAGAAGAAGAAGAAGAAGAAGAAGAAGAAGAAGAAGAAGAAGAAGAAGAAGTAGCTGCCATGGCTCCTGATCTTAATTGATTGGAAGTGTTATCATGTCATTGTTTTGTATTGATATACAAGATGGGCTATAACAAATATTCTGCTCAATACCTCAGATTTGCTTGTCAGTTGCTTGACCATAAACAGTCGAGCATATTCCTATGTGGCTGACGATATGCGCATCTCTGATTACAAGCAGAAATAGTGGGGGAGCAGCATAGCCGTGTGTTGAGTAGAGTTCTTCGGGGTTTGGATAATTAAGTTCTGGAAACATGTGTGTATTGTTTAACATCCTTAAACAACCCTTATTCAGGGACCTTTTGAGTAGCATGGGCTACTCGACCTGAAGAAAATTGTAACTAGTCACCACCTGCAAGATCATGCACTGTTTATCTTGATATGAGATCACCATGTCGCGCACATATGGTTGTAATGCATGTTCCTGATATACCCTTATGAGAAGGGTAGTCATGATGGGTATACTGGGCTTCGTATATTTTACCACCATGTCACTTTGATGTTATGCACTGCTCTTTCACTCAATAATAATAATAATAATAATAATAATAATAATGGCTTCAAATTTCTCCACAAGGGCAGCCATTTTGAAGGAGGGCATAAGTCGGTTACATCGACCGCAGTGTTTCACTGGTACTGAATTTATCAAGCTTGAAAGGATGTAAGGGAGAGTCGGACACGGTGGAACTTGAACTCCGAACGGAGCGATGGGCGACCTGCCACTATTTCGTCCAGCGTACTAACGATTCTGCCACTCGCCGTCTTTATTAAAATAATAACAATAATAATAATAATAATAGAAATAATAATAATAATAATAATAATAATAATAATAATAATAATAATAATAATAATAATAATAATAATAATAATAATAGTAATAATAATAATAATAATAATAATAATAATAATAAAAAATATTCAGACAAATACATAACAAAAACACCAGGACTTACAAACACATATAACATACAGAAAATTGCACTACTAGGCACTGCACACATCCTACGCAGAACACTTTCCATACAATAACCATCAGAGCATCACAACAAATCACAGCACATACCCAAGGCACACAGAGCTGCGCTCGGTAGTGAAGTGAAAGCACGCTATAAAAATAAAACTATTGAATAAAAATAATAATAATAATAATAATAATGATAATAATAATAATAATAATATAATAATAATAATAATAATAATAATAATAATAATAATAATAATAATAATAATAATAATAATAAAATATGCGAAGCCCAATATACCCATCATGACTTATCAGACGGGTAGTCATGATGGGTATATTGGGCTTCGTATATTTTACCCCAGTGTCACTTTGATGGCATGAACTGCTCTCTCACTCAATAATAATAATAATAATAATAATAATAATAATAATAATAATAATAATAATAATATAAAAAATATTCAGACAAATACATAACAAAAACACCAGGACTTACAAACACATATAACATACAGAAAATTGCACTACTAGGCACTGCACACATCCTACGCAGAACACTTTCCATACAATAACCATCAGAGCATCACAACAAATCACAGCACATACCCAAGGCACACAGAGCTGCGCTCGGTAGTGAAGTGAAAGCACGCTATAAAAATAAAACTATTGAATAAAAATAATAATAATAATAATAATAATGATAATAATAATAATAATATAATAATAATAATAATAATAATAATAATAATAATAATAATAATAATAATAATAAAATATGCGAAGCCCAATATACCCATCATGACTTATCAGACGGGTAGTCATGATGGGTATATTGGGCTTCGTATATTTTACCCCAGTGTCACTTTGATGGCATGAACTGCTCTCTCACTCAATAATAATAATAATAATAATAATAATAATAATAATAATAATAATAATAATAAAGAAAATATAAATCATCTCATTTACATGGATGATTAAAAGCTCTTTCAAGAAAATGACCAACTTAAGGGCTTACTAGCGATTGTTAAACAATTCAGTGATGACATCACAACGTTAACCTTGACCAGCAGAATGTCATAAAAGAGTTAGATCCAGTGGAGAGCTACAACTACCTATGGGTAATTGAAGAGAACGGAATAAGGCATTCAATGATGAAGGAAATGATCAGCAGAAAATGTTATCGCATAGTAAGAGCAATACTCAAGACAGGATCGAAGCGATCAATGCTTTAGCCACACCAGTCGTGACTTACAGTTTCAATATCGTTAACTGATCACTTACTGAAATATGTAATCTTGACAGAAAAATACGAAAACTGTTGACAATGCATAAAATGCCCCACCCTAAGGCAAATATAGAACGATATTATCTGGCAAGAAAAGAGGGAGGCCGTTGACTTTTACAACTGGCAATAACAATGAAGATTGCCACAATTGGCCTAGACACCTCCCTGAAAAACTTGTCTCAAAACATGAAAACAAGAAAGCATCATACTCTGTAACAAAACAGACAAAGTAATATGTAAGTGAATTTCGAATACAAATTTCGGAATTAGACATACAAGAAAGAAGCGCAAGAAAAAGCTAAGCGCATGAAAACCCGTGCTAAAACTGCTGCTTTAGATATTCTGATTGATAAATGGCAAGAAAAACCTCTCAATGGCGAATACCCAAAGAGTGCGAATAATGCCGATGTTGACAAAGCCCTGACCCAGCAATGGATAATAGCCTGTGGCTTAAAATCTGAAGCAGAAGGGTTTATCATAGCAGCACATGAACGGAGCAAATATAAAGGTCTTGAAATAAAAATTAGCAAAATGTGGAACCTGAAGACTAAAACAAGGTGACCTGGGACTGATAGCAAAAGGAGCTGATTGCTACCTAGCTCAGATACCAGGAAACCCCAAAATGGCAGAAATTCAAAAGATAGTGCTCATTGGAACTGCACATATCCTACGCAAAATACTTTCTATGTAATCTCAAGTTTTAAAACAAACATACTTTTCTTATGGTTTCTTAAACATCCACTAGTACAACACTAAGTACAAAACCAATTATATGGCACCCTAGGCATAACACCAACATAATCTTACAACTTGTCTCTTGAGGTCTCTGGGTGAGACTTGGAGCCAACTTGTACAAATGTAAAGCAAAAGTCAAACATATAAAAATAATAATAATGATAATAGTAGTAGTAGTAGTAGTAGTAGTAGTAGTAGTAGTAGTAGTAGTAGTAGTAGTAGTAGTAGTAGTAGTAGTAGTAGTAGTAGTAGTAGTAGTAGTAGTAGTAGTAGTAGTAGTAGTAGTAGTAGTAATTAAAACATGCCCTGATGCAGTACCAGACAATGGTACTCATGGCTTCTGATCTTAACTGATTCGAAGTGTTATCATGTACTTTGTTTTGTCTTGGTATAAAAGATGGGCTATAGCAAATATTCTGCTCAATACCACAGATTTGCTTGTCAGTTGTTTGACCATAACCATTTGAGCATGTCCCTTAGAGGCTGACGATATGTGCATCTCTGATCACGAGCAGAAGTAATGGGGGAGCATCATAGCCATGTGTTGAGAGGAGTTCTTTGGGGTTTGAATAATTCACATCTGGTAACATGGGTGTTTCGTTCAACATCCTCAAACAACTCTTATTAAGGGACCTTTTGAGCGGGATGGGTTACTCGACCAGAAGAAAATTCTAACTGGGCCCCACCTGCAAGGTCATGCGCTGTTTATCTTGATATGAGATCACCATGTCGCTCACATTTGGTTGTGATGCATGTGCCTGGTGTACCCTTATCAGACGGGTAGTCATGATGGGTATACTGGGCTTTGTATATTTTACCACAGAATCACTTTGATGGCATGCACTGCTTTCTCACTCAATACTACTACTACTACTACTAATAATAATAATAATAATAATAATAATAATGTTGGTGGTGCTAGTGGTGGTGGTGGTGACGACGACGACAACGACGACGACGATGATGATGATGATGATGATGATGATGATGATGTTGACGACGACGACGACGATGATGATCGCGGGGGAGACAATCATAATTTAGCTTTGTTGTTTTTCTAATTGATTTCTAAGGATAGAAACAATACTTGTGTTTTATTTACTCGACATTATTGATCTCTTTGTTCATTAATTTGTATAATTGTTATACATAATAAACGGAAACAAGTCACCACAGACGCCTTCTCTGTTGACTCGTCTGTTCATTTATCTCGAATACCATTTGATCTTCATCAAGAGAATAGCGAAAAATTATTCCACTATTCTCTTTTCGCATCTCAAAACTTCCTTCACCCTCTTTGCCTCACTCGTTCCTTTCGTATCTCTCTATTGAAATCAGCATTTATTTATGCATCTGTGTATCACTATTTATTTTTCGACTGTTTTACACGTATACTCAGTAGGGAAGATTAATACAAATATATTAAAATTCAAATATAGCAAATGTTTTCTTCGATTGCATAACCTTAAACTTTTCCTACAGCAGTTCCGGTTATCTTCATTTTCATAAATGAAATCTTTACTCATTGCTCGGATTATAGAATCTATTGCAGTTGAGAGCTCATTTCCGAATAGTAATTTTGGATGTTGAAATCTACATTTATTATAAGTGTTGCCGAATCTCGATCGGTAAAAGTCATTCTTAGTTTAATAGCTATTCTTAATACATAATTTTCAGAAAAGTGTGTCCTATCATTGATTCTTTTGTGTGTACATTCCAGTAGAAACCATATCTTAATATCCTAGAAATATTGGTAATTTTACATTTGTATCTCCTGATTGTAATGCTTGTACAAATTGAATAATTACAACATTCAAATTGCTGCATCCGAATTCTACTGCCTGCAGTTATAGCAATAACATTTATTTCATAGTTTATTGGTATATCTATAACATCAGGCATTCTTTCTATTACATGGAAGCCTTGAGTGACGAAATCCCAAATGGCTTTGATGTCCTTAAGTATGATTTACCTATACTACTGACGTTCATATTATTTCAATGCATTATTTTATACCTTCTACATAATTCATAATAGATTATTTATGCCATAACGTCATGCATTATACTTTACTTCTGATTCTGTGCGTTAGAAGGTGTATACTTTTACTGTGTTTCCAAACATATTTAGTAGTGATAGAGCGATTATATTAGTATCAAATTATTATGTCAATTGTCCTCAGAGCAAGGACTGCTGCAAGTAGTGTAGTTTTAATCTAATAACAGAAGTGATATAACCAAGATATATTTACTAAAAGTTGTTCTATGCAGTTTCTTATCAGTCTCCGACCACATATATTTACTCCAGATTATGGACACTTTCCCCAGTATCTTCACCGTTTTTGTGTATGTTTATATCACCTCGGAACTCTGTAGAGGACGTAGGTTCGCTGATCAGATTTTGAAGAAGAAAGTAACACGGTCTATTCAGTGAAAAGTATAAATGAATGTTGCCATAAAAAGGTGGTGATTTAAACATTTAAGACTTTTGTGATTATATTTCAAAGTATTCAAATGATACAAGCATAACAATGGACAAGCATGACAGTTTTAAAATGGAACATAAACAGAAATATTTTTATGAAAGACTCGATAAAAGGGAGCTATCTTGTTACAGCCACAAAATACTATGTAAACTACATTTATGAAACAATCACTTAGTTACTCATATTAGTTTTGGAAATGTTTCAGGGTAAAGCAAATTTTATCTTCATTTTATCTTCATTTTAATTTAAAACAATCAAAAGATATGATTTGCGAAAAATATCCAGAAGTAAATTACTTAATGACGCATTCGAAAGAACTTAATGACGCATTCGAAAGAACTTAGTTGTATGAATATGCGCTCACCGAATGATCTAATGATCTTAATAGACTGTAGCAGGCCTAAGGCACACTACGCAAGAACATTTCATCAACATACATAGAGAGTAACACTTTGATGTGTGGTACCTATAAAAAGCATATAAAATACTCAAAATCCGCCGTTTGATCCTGTTAACTTAGTAATATTGCACACAACAACGAAATCTATCAAAGATCGTTTAGATGTAATTATTTATAAACTATCAGAAAACGTTTATCGATGGCTTTTAATTTATTTTACAAAATATCCAATTCATATGCAGTGAATTAACCTACTGACAAAAATCGAACTCATGAACGGGACTTACAGTTGCACTATGATAATCTACATGATAAATATGTATATCAATATTAAATTATATATAACACGTACGTAAATGTTGAAGATTTTGTGTTGTTTTAAAATTAGCAGAGATTACTAGAAAATATATATATACGTGGTCTGTTCAATAAGTATAAGGACTGTTGACATAGTAACGAAGCTGAAGCATGCAGAGTGAAGCCACTTAGCACAGATTGACCTTGAACACTGCTGTGCATGCGCACTAAGTTTTAATGTTCTTGTTTACATCCGACGTTTAGAGCAGTGCTTGGAAAGATGTGTAGCGTGTGATCGTCGCATTGACCATGACAGAGAAAGTTAAGCAGAAAATCTGCATAATTTTTGCCAAAAGCTTGGCAATACCTGCTCAGAGGCCTACGCGAAGTTTTCAAAAATGTTCATGGTTCTCGACACAATTAAGGAGATCTTGTACAACTGAAACCCGAGTGTCTCTTTCATTAGCTGATAGCAGCTTTTGCGCAAACTCGGCAGACTAGCGTTTCATACCCAAATCTTCAGTGATAATAGCCTGAACTGAACCGTAACTAATCTGCACATCCTCTGATAACTCACGGATTCGACGATTTCCCATCACAGAGGCACGCACATCTGCGATGCTTCTCTCAGTTCTGCTGGTTGCTGGTCTCCCAGAACGTTCGTCAATATCGACATTTTTACAGCCATCTTGGAAACGTCTGAACGACTCGTACATGTGTGTGCGACTCATACACTCCTCTCCATAACCCTTCTCCAACATTGCGTAGGCCTCTGAGCAGGTATCGCCATGACAACTTTCTCTGTCATGGTCAATGTGACGATCACAAGCTACAAACCTTCCTTCCAAGCACTGCCGTAAACAGCGGAAGTGAGCTAGAACGTTAAAATTTAGAGCGCATACACAGCAGAGTTGAAGGTCAAATTTTGCTAAACAGCTTCTCTCTGCGTGTTTTAGCTTTGTTACTACAGCTACAGTTCTGATACTTGTTGATAAAACTTCGTATATACATAGATTAGGTCACTATACCGATTTAAACTATGTGAGTCAATATTGTTTGTTTGCTAACACCAAATAACAACGATAATTCACCTGAGGAAAACCAAAGCATGTTCGGTTGGAAGGTTGCTTGAGTTTGTTCAAAAGCCTCGTAGCGTGGTCTTTCCCCATGCCCTTGATGGCTTGGGATAAAAATTGGCCCCTTTTCAACTTGTATGAGGAACACCTAATATCTTTATGCGCTACCTGCTTGATAAGAAACTCAAGCGCTTCAATGTCCCTCACGAAAGACCTGATTGACGTGGAGGGATCGTTGTCAATCATTGCCTGGATCCCATTAACGAAATCAGGAGTTCTTTTCTTATCAGGATGATCAGAGTTAAATTTCTTATCAGAATGATCAGAGTGCTGTTTCTATGCACTGTCCTCAGATTCATATTCAAACACTGAGATGTTTGGATTGGAGCCTCTGGTGCGAATGCCAAGCAGTACAGCATGTCGTTTTCAAATTTCTGTGAGAATTTTTCCAAATTTCTGTTGCTGTTTTTCTCACAGATATGGTGCCAAACTGACCCTAATATATTGCGTATATATGGAAATGGATGGATAGTTAGATAGATAGATAGATAGATAAATAGATAGATAGATAGATAGATAGATAGATAGATAGATAGATAGATAGATAGATAGATAGATAGATAGATAGATAGATAGATAGATAGATAGATAGATAGATAGATAGATAGATAGATAGATATACATGTGTGTATTCATCATGTTTGATGAAACCGTGTTGACCAATCGACTTACGAGTTTTAATATTGAAACAACTCGTCGCCTTAACTTATATTCGAAGTCATTATATATAATATTTAGTGAAAACGAAGGGTAAGGAAATTAGGCTTCTAAAATTCAGTAATGGAATGAAGAAATATATTTGTTCAGCAAGGTACAAAATGTAATATGAAGACAGTAACTGTCCAGCTGTTGAGATGTAAGAGAAGGAAACAGGAAAATGTTCAAAGAAAGTGAAGAGAATTTGAGCCATGCATGGATTAATATAAGACAGGCAGTTATATCAATCTAATTATTATCATTTTTGTATGTAATTTCCATACATCGAATAAGCTGACATACCAACTTTTGGTTATTCCAGACTGAAAGAAATTAGTGTAACGGCGCATTGAACAGAGCGTACTAAACACTACTTGTCATGGCTGACTAGTTTGCAGAATACTGTCGGGACGTGAACACAATTTGGAAAGTCGGTGTACAAGAAAGTTTTGCGGTAAACTGGGCAAAACGCTACAGACATATCTGAAATAATCCTGACTACTTATGGATTAACTTGTTTTTGAAGAGCATCATTCGTTGCCAAAAGAGGCCAGGCAAATCAAATCTACTGTAAAGTTCAAGTTGATTCCGTTTCAGCAATGGCATCTTCTACATACAGTAGATTCCTTCTCTCCATTGTGGAGGGTTTCATGGAGTTCAGAAAGAGATTGGCCTCTTTATGAATGAAGAAATATAATTGTTCAACAAGGTACTAAGCGTAATATGAAGAGAGTAACTGTGCAGCTGTTGAGATGCAAGAGAGAGAGAGAAACCGGAAAATGTACAAAGAAAGTGAAGAGAATTTGAGTAATGCATGGATAAATATAAGGCAGGCAGTTTTATCTATCTAATTATTATAATTTTTGTATGTGATTTCCAGCACAATGTACTAGACCACTTTTCCATCCTGGTAACCAACTACTTCTCAGAGTAGAACATCATAACAGTCCTGTTTCTTCTGAAAGGTCCAGACCTTCATCTCGCTGACTTTCTGTTGCTCAAGGACAGTCATTTTGAAAACACTGAGAAGATGAATGAGGTTGTGACAAGAGTCCTAGTCACCTTCACCTTCATAGAGCGTTGACATAACGGTTGAAACGTTACTATAACTGCACTGAAGTCAGAAGCAGTTAAATGTTTTGTACTTTTTCGAAACTAATGTTTCTGCTGAAAAAAGTCAGGTAACTAAAATAACGGAAGAAAAATAGATAGAAGGAAATTGATAACGAAAGAAGCATATTAGTATGCTATAAATGAATTACTACGAAGGGAGACATGCATTTGGGCCGGGGGTGGGGGGGTGAATTGAACAGAGACATCATAGTCGCTGTCAATTTTTTCTTAAAATCAAAACATGCCTAGAGGCAAGCACATGCATACATACATATATGCATACATACATACATGCATTCATACACACACACACACACACACACACACACCCACACGGTTGGGCATGTGGCATGCAGAGTGCTATCAGGCACTCGTGCTTCTCTCCCAGTCGGGCAACGCCGGTGGCGGGGCTACTACCGCGTTCTTCTATAGAGGGTTAGTAGAGTTTAAGTGTGACGACGTCCTAGGAGAAACTCTGGGCTTCGACGGAAATCAACTGGCCAGCCTGTTCCAAAGAACATTCGGTCCGGGGCCTATGGATAATTACCAAAAGTCCCTGGCCTGGCAATGTTACAGAGGAGCTTTACCGGTTCGAGATAAGCTCTTTAGACATGGGTGTGCACCTTCGCCGGTTTGTGCAAGATGTAAGAGGGACAGTGAAACTGTCCTGCACGCGATTGTGCAATGCCCCAAGGTGACTGAACTCTAGACTTATGTCGAACACCTGCTGTCGCATTCGAGAAGAGTACAACTGTCGAGCGAATCTGTAATTAAGATAGTTCCGCCGACCTTCCTGAATAGGGAGGAGCGAGCCTGTTTTCTTTCGGTAGTTGCTATGGCGAAAGAAGTAGTGTGGAAGACGAGAGTAAAAGGAATTGCAACAGGCATGTTTATCTCCAGTCTCGAGCTAATCGACTTTTTCGTTTTCCACATGAAACGGAAAATAAGGCTGGAGAAGAAATGCCTGTCGCAAAGTGTGTTTCGTAAAAGATGGAAGTCTATAGCAAGTATGTTGCGAGTGAAAGAACCTATTTAATCAAGAATGTAAAAAAGGATAAAGCAAAGTCTTCAGTGTGAGTATGTGGTTTGTGGGGGTCGACCGCGTCCTCCGCTTCATTTTTTGTTAATCACTCATTCTCATTTAATTGTATATATATTAATTGTTTGTTTATTCATGTTTCGTCTGATTCGATACCCTGACCCCAACGTTTGTTTTGTCCCCTCTTTTTCTCAACCTTATGGTGAATAAAGAAATACTTTCTCTCTCTCTCTCTCTCTCTCTCTCTCATGTTATTGATAACGCCGAAAAGAGGGTGATTCTTTTCCACTTACCAAGATGAAGGGTTACGGTTCATAATCGAAACAGACAGTGATCGTTGAATATTATCTGACATCAGTTCCTCTTGCTTTCATTTATATATACATACGGTAAGGGCACCACTTAATGGATTATGGAAAACAAATGCCAAATTGTGTGGACAGAGAAATGCCAGAAAGCATGTAACGAGTTAAAGATGTGTTAACTTCAGACTTATATCTCATGTATTTCGACCCAAAGTTAGAGATAACACTAGCTGCAGATGCTAGCGAGTATGGGATAGGAGTATGGATAGCGAGTATGAGCAGGAGGAAGTCTCTAGCTCACACATAAAGCACATTACTGCCGGCGGAAAAGAGCTATAACCTGTTTGAAAAAGAGGCGTTGGTTATTATATTTGGTATGAAAAGATTTCACAGGTCCATTCACGGCGGACGTTT
Organism: Octopus sinensis; assembly: GCF_006345805.1. Classification (NCBI taxonomy): domain Eukaryota; kingdom Metazoa; phylum Mollusca; class Cephalopoda; order Octopoda; family Octopodidae; genus Octopus; species Octopus sinensis. The sequence goes on from NC_042998.1 coordinate 110,846,373, forward strand.
TCGGTTGTAAGTACATCGCTAGAAATAAGAGTTAAAATACTCTTAATGATGAAGGACGCGTGCAATTGTATACACACATGCGGAACAGGGGAGGTAACCGCCCAGTGACCGACTTCTAGTTTCGCTAGTTCTGTAGGCATTGTCAATTAGGACTAGTCGAACGACACATGCTGTCACTGACTATGCCTCCGTCTTTTCAATCAAAGTTGATTCGAATTGAACAATAGCAGCAACAACAACAGCAACAAACCTCAACCTAATTTTCGCTTTACACCTTATTTTTCTTAACACAATCTAAAAATTTTTCACCCTGCCCTTATGTATACATGTCACTGATATACAGGAAATGAGTGAAATTAGAATATACATATATATATATATATATATATATATATATATATATATATATATATATATATATATATATATATATATATATATACCGAGTACCTAACTTAAAGAAAATAAATATTTTTACTTAAAACACACTGATCATAATATTTGAAATTATTTTACATGCCAGCAGACAATGGATTTCAATCTAAATTTGCTACACATCTGTTACTTATCAACCTTTCACAGTTGTCTCATTTGCAGTTTGCCTACAAACATCTTGTAATGACACGCCAGTTTATTTATTTATTTTTTCAATTGAAGTGAGAGACGTAAGGGAAATTGAGTCGATTTGTCGTCCTAATTGCTTCGAACTTAATAGTAAACCACATGTAAAAAGTTGTTAATACGATTAGACATTTACTGACTATTAACCTCATTTTGCTTTCTCGTATCTTCTGTTCATGTTGATCGGCTTGGTTTTCAATCGTCATTAAATGTCTTCTTTATGGAAACGTAAATAGAAATGTATTCCGAAAAGGAATTTTTCTAAAAATATAGTGCTCCTCTCTATTAAGTCACTGACCTATCATAATTATTCGCATTTAATGTTTTAAAATACATTTTGGTAAACATAGCCATATCATTCCAATGTGAATGCATTACTCGGTTTTTCAGTAAGTTCTATATGTTCTGATTTTTTATTTTACTAAGTCTTCTGGTCTAGTCATCTTTTAAGTATGGGTATTTCATTCAGTAGTAAATTATAATTTCTTCCCGTGCACTGTATAATTGCAGCCAAATCTTGTTAAATGTTCCTCGTAATGAACATTAATAAACGTTAATAATGTTTTCCAATATTCAATTCTGTTTGTTTGCTGAAACAACCAAGTTTCTATTATATGAAGCATTCCAAGAATGTAAGGGAGGCTGTACATGCAATTCATATGTGAGCAGCTTTTGCTGAGTAGGTTTAAGTTTCCTAAGTAATATATGAAACAGAGTATTCCATTAAAATACAGTCCTTACACAATGTTGTGGATGTTACCTAGATTTTCTCATACAATCCTTTGAGGTAATTTTGATACATTGCGAAAATCATCTTGATTTTTACTAAGAAACTAATATTGAATGTAGGGACTAGATGATGTGCTCGTTATTCAATTTTTACAAATGGAGTTTTGAGGTCAGTAAATTTATTGGATATTAGCTTAAACCTGGAGACATCAACGAAGCATTATGTATAAAGTTTGCTCAAACCCAAAACAGACAATTAGTTTAAAGACGATGCTTTTTGTAATCAAATTATTTCAGTAATCAAAAACTCATTACTACAATTCTGCAATTTTCAGTGGCTTGCTTGGAAAATGTTGACTACCGTTAGGTTATAGTAAAGCTTCCTACCAAGTATTATGTATAGATCAGTAACATCTGATGAAGATTGAGGGCCAAGGCGATGGAAATGAAATGTTGATATTAAAACAGCTGCCATCACTAAAGGTGACGTTAATAGTTCGAAGAAATATGATTGTATTTGAAAGGACTTAGGAAAAAAACCTCCATACATTAAGCATTTTTTGCAATGGCGATGTAAAATTGTTTTTCTAGTTTGCCCTTATTCTTTATAGAATTATGTTTCATTTTTGCTGCACATAGCATTATGCAACATAGGATTTGATCCTAATTGCCTTCAAGCTCAGTAAACCCGAGCTCTCTTAAATCGGCAGAAAATGAACGAAAGTAGCTTGTGATGTTTTACGAAGTTTAGGATTTCTATGCTTTGATTTATTTCACCAAATTTAAAATACTGCCGTTATAGACAATAAGACATTGATTTTAAAAATCTCTCACTTTGCTTCTTATATTTCTTCAATTAGATTCCAAGTGCTCTTTGAATCATGGCCATATGATTAGTTATTTGGCTTTCAAACTACGTAATTTACGTTGTCACACTGCACAGCTATTTAAGCAATTGTCAATTACTATAGAATCAGCAATTTTTAATGAAATTTGGCAGACGGAAACTAGATTGAAACCCCGCTCTCTTCCTACTAATCACAATAGTTCTGAAAAAGAAACGGCTCGAGTATGTTTCCTTTTACTCCTCTGCGGGACTATATTTTTTTCAAATATCTAAAACACAACTCTTCTACAAAGTGAATGGTGTCCAACGTTAGCGAACAATACAAATTTCAGGTAAATGTAGAGTCAATAGACGTGACTTCAGTACTTAACTAATACTTTGTTTGCCGACCAAAGAATGATTGAAGACAAAATTGAACTAGGTGGAGTTTGAAATCACAATGTAAAAGACTATAATTAAATGCTGCTGTGCTTTTTGAAAGAAACTGTAGATTTAACAATCATAAAAATGATGTAGAAATATATACAAGATCGAAAACAGTACTACAATGTAAGTCGTCATCATAGACAATTTCAAAATTTTGATACATTGAAATCGTTTGCCAATGAGTTTTTTTAGACTAGAGAAAAAGGCACAAGTTTACTCCCACGATACAAAGTCTTAGCATTCTCTATATTCACTGCACAACAGTGTTTAGACGAAAGAAGCTCTGTTGGTGTCACAGTCTTACATGATCTAGTCTGAGCCCTTCATTTAATGTGCGCAGGTCACTGGCATGACCATCATGAGATTTAAATAACAAGTAGGAATTTATAGAAAGAAGAAAGGTAGAAAGCCGACACAGATTTCGCCAACCGATCATCTTGAAACGATAATTCATTTTTGAAGCCAAAAGTATGAAAAGTAATACAGTTTTTCATAAATAAATAAAAGATTAAATTAAACAAATACTTAAATGGTTAAAGTTCATAATATATTACCAAGAAAGCAAATACTAAAAGCAATACTAACATTTGAAAAATAAAGTTCTTCATTTATTCATGTTTCTATCTGAGTAAGATGCATAAATATCAAAACTAACGGAGATCGTTAGGTACTATTAAGGAGAATGGAAGATAGCTTCAAAGAATTAGTTATTGTTGAGGATGTTTATGTGCTTCAGAATTTAAAAACTTGAACTTTATTCATTCTTTTACGCATTTTGTCACTTTAGTTTCTACCACACCTGAAAATGTCGGTATCGAATATTGTTGGACTTAATGATGAGCTGGCAGAACCATTAGCACGCCGGGCAAAATGCTTAGAGGCATTTCGTCTATCTTTACATTCTAAGTTCTCCCACACCTGAAAATGTCAGTTTCGAATGTTAGCACAAGGCCAGCAATTTGGAGGAAAGGGGTAAATCAATTACTTTGACCCAAGTGATCAACTTGTCATTATGTGGTCGACTCCAAAATGATGAAAGACAAAGTCGAGCTCGGCTGAGTTTGAACTCAGAATGTAAACGTGGACAAAATGCCACTAAGCATTTTGCACAGCGTGGTAACGATTCTGCCACTTGCTATTAAGTTTAGCACATGATACACTGATGAAATTTGCATACTTAAAACATTAAGTAGGTAAAACGAAGAGCCGGGAGGTAACAATAGCTTAAATTTTTATAATAAAGTGTGGAGGGCTGAATGATGCAAAATATAATTTTTTTATATTTTGCAAAATAAGGCGGAGAGCTGGTAGAATCGTTAGCACGCCGGGCATAATGCTTATCAACATTTCGTCCTACTTTACGTTCTGAGTTAAAATTTCATCGAGATCGATCTTGCCTTTCATCCTTCCGTGGTCGATAAAATAAGTGCCACTTGAACACTGGGGTCGATGTAATCGACTCACTTCTTTCCTCGAAATTGCTGACTTTGTGTCAAAATTTGAAAACAATATTTTATAAACACCTTTCTGTGTTTCAAATAAAAAATAATGCAGGGTGTCCCTAAGTTAAGGCAACAGAAGTTTAGGGGTTTAATAACTATAAGATATGAAAATTATACGTCATTATAAGCTTAGTGTGTCTTCTTTTTTGTTTTAGATAAATTCAGATTTATAAATTAGTTAACGGTTATAGACCGAAATACAACCATAACCCTCCACAAAGGAGGTGAAAGTAATACAGCTATAGCAAAAAAGCTTAGAATTAACTGAGCAGCAGTCAGGAAAATTGTCAAAAAATTTCAAGAAACTAATTTCGCTGCTAATCAAACTGGACACAGCCGACAAAGTATGCAGACCCCTCAGCTCATGAAAAGTACCAGAGAAAAGATAAAGCAAAATCCTTGTTGTTCCACCTGTAAACTGGCTGCCACAGCGAAAAAAAAGCCGATCATCGATGTGTCGAGTGCTGCAGCAGGATCTCAGAACCCACGCCTATAAGATTATCCGCAGTCATCTGTTCGCGGCAATTTATAAGTCCATGACTGTTGGGAGTAGACTTGTAAATTGACGTCAAAATCCAATCAGATGTAGTTTGGGCGGCTGTAACAGTCCCCTGAAATGCATCCCTTCGTTTTTGTGATCTCGGGTGTTAAAATTAACACCCATCGATACACTAGCGACATCCTTGAAGCTAAACTACATCCATGGGCGAACGAATATTTTCAAGGCGCACCTTGGAGCCGCTAGCAAGACTCGGCACCATCCCACAGGATTCAGAAGCACATTCTTTCGTTTATAAGTAATGATGTATGGACCTCCGATTTTGCTGTTTGGTCCATTTTGGAAACGAAGGTTTCCAGCACTTCTCATGCTTCGCTCGACGCTCTGAAGACAAGCTGCGATCCGCAAGAACAGCTGCGTGCTGCGTATGAAGCATTCACACTTTGACTTAAAGCTGTAATTCGAAACAGAGGTGGCCATATCGAATAAATGTGATAGCGTCGTAATTGTATTTACTTTACTATTGCATTGCAACACTCGGACCCGAAATATAACAATATTTTGCGTTGGCAAAATAAAATTTTTTTTAGATCTAACTGCAATATTAATGCTTCTAAGTAGGTGAAGAAATAATTTAATGAAATTAATAAATAATTAATCGTTTAATTTAAACGAACATGTATAAATCTTTTTTTCTTTCTATAAGTAAAAGTACAAAGAACTGGTCGGCATAGGTGATAAGAACCTGCTGACAAGGAAACTCAAGATTTTTGTTGTAAACAGCAAATATCAAAATGCTCTTTTCCTGATAGGTAAATTTACTTCAAAATGTATTCTTAGTTTATTCGAATTAACTCTCCAAATTTTGGAAAGCCGCTGACACTTACTGTAAAGTTGCAGCTAAACGCTTCTTATCCGGATAAAACTACTCAATAACTTCTATATTGTATATGTCATATGATTCTCTTACGTATTTATCCATACCTAATTCCACTGGAGTTATTTTAAATAGCTCTTTTGGTTGTGTGTGTGCGTGCGTGTGTATGTGTGCGTGTGTGCGTTATTATGTATGTGCGTGTATATGTGTGTGCGTGTATATGTGTGTGCGTGTATATGTGTGTGCGTGTATATGTGTGTGCTTGTGTGTGTGAGTATATCAGTGTATGTGCTATAATTATAGGAACCCATAATGAATGCAACTTCCTTTTATCTAAACACAAAATCGAAGACGCAATCAAAATGCAAGTATCTGAATAACAGTGCAATATTAATCTTAATACGAATATTAATGTTAATATTCGTGCATTCGAGTGTAGGTAGCAGATGTAATCCAAGGATGTCAAGGTGAACGAAGTAGGAGTAAAACATGGGGCAGGAATGTACAAAAACATATCCATCAATCAACCATAAAGATTGTTACAGTTAAAATGAAAGATAAAAGCATAATGTGTGGGAGGAAGGAAGACATGAACAAAGATACGTACGCTACATGAAACAAACTCAATTATAGCGACAATTATAATAGAAAAATTAAAGTATTGTGGGAAGGAGGTCAGGTAGAATGTATCAGGAGAGAAAACTGAGTGCATTGTGGAAACATGACATACACAATTACATACACACACGGATATGCACATATAAGTATAGATAGATACATATATACTTGCTTGCATACATACATACATACATATATACTTGCTTGCATACATACATACATACATACATACATACATACATACATACATACATACATACATACATACATACTTACACGCAATGGCATCCGAGCATATCAATTTCAACACACGTATCTTCTCACTTCCATCGCACAAAATAATCATTAACCATTTTCTGTATTTAACACCGAAATAGAAAATCGCATGCGCGAATCAAGTGATTAAGTTGCACTTCAAATCGTTAAAAGGACACAGAAAATGCGATAGTATGTGAGCAGTGTCATTTTACTGGGTGCAGTTATTTATACAACTTTATCCAGTGAATTAATTCTTAAGCGTCCTGCAAAAATTCAACAAAAATGTCTTACTTGGAAATGGATTTTATTATATAATTTTCGTGATAAAATGTGAAAGTTCTAATCCGGTTTTCATGTAAATATGTGTGTGTGTGTGTGTGTGTGTGTGTGTGGTGTGTGTGTGTGTGTACGCTGTGTGTATGTATAGATTTACATGTATGTCTGTATGTATGTTATGTATGTATAGAGTGTTTGAAGTGGAGTACATATATTGTATAGTAAGTAAAAGGAGGCAGTCAGAATTTTGGATAGCTCTTTATTAGCGCTTTCGTTCGTTTTCGAACTCGTCCACACAAAATCAAAATCATATGTATATAATGCAAATACGAAGTTAACATGGTACACCATAAGTAGTTTTAACAAAGCATTCTACGAGCATTGCTTAGTAAATATGTTCATTAGCATATGAATATTTGGGGACATCGACATAGCTCTAAAGAAACAGATAATAGAAAGAGGTTAAAATCTCATGCATTATAAAAGGAAATGTGGGTGTTCTTACCTCGGTTCCTTTTGATAAAATATCAATTGTCGAGATGGGAGAAATATCCTGTAAAGAGTTACTAACAAAACACCATCTCACAAGGAAAAATTACGTCGAAGTACTTAACATGGAATTGTGTCTTTATGAGAATGCATTCTAAGTTATAAAACATAAGTAGACAACATCAGATTTTCCGAAATATTTTACAACCAAATTGCTCAATTAAAAGCAACGTGATGATATTTTAAATGACTAATACATGAACATCACATGAACATCATTTCTTGGAATTTATTTAAATCAATATTAAAACGACATTTGTATCGAACGGTTAAATCAACACTATATTATAGTTTCAGATTTATCGTAGACAAAGAATTAGCTTGTTGATTTTTTTATTTGTCAAGAGCTGAGGAGGCATTATCCGAGTATAGGAGATAAATTAGCTCCCCTACACATTTCTACAATACTACGACTTGATATCAGAAATAGAGCCACAAGAATTAAATTATGGGTGTTATAGCTATATTGATAGATAACAATCCATATAAAACCCGCTGATAGATTACATTCAGACATCAATATGATATGGTAGTTTAAACCAATTGCGTGTTACAATATTTGCTATAAAAATGTTGGATATGAATCGAATATCGATTCAAATAATCGAAACGTAAATATGGTAATTATTAAGAAACGAATCTAAGCATTTGTGGTTAATTTAAACACTACTCAGATTTCAAAAATCTTTATATTTCTTATACTATTGCAATAACAATATCTGTATCAAAAATCTTAGAATATAAATATATGTAAGCATATGCACGCACATACATACACACACACACAAACACATACATACACACACTCACGCACACACATTCATACCGCCTAGGTCCATCTATCTATCTATCTATCTATCTATCTATCTATCTATCTATCTCTCTATATATATACAGATATGTAACAAGTATATAACAAGTGCAAATAAGTATACATGCAAATAGGTAACAAGGATGTTCAGGTATCAATGCATTACGGCTGTTTCAAGCGGTTCCATTTAATCGATCAATGAAAACATTACATCAATTTGAAATAAACCGCTCTCTTCGGGAAAGATGACCACATATATTTACAACATAACTATACGAAACTGGCTTGATGCCTCAATTAAACACCTAAATCAACTGGATCTTAATTATATTATATGTATATATATATATATATATATATATATATATATATGCTGTCCACTTGATATAATTGGTATTTTGAATAACGATCTTATCCTTATTTATATACAACATCATGATTTAAAGTCTACCCCTACCCTGCTTTTTTTTAGACAGTTCTATCAAATTGACTCTTCTTAATTTCTTATTGCCTTTCTCATAGGGAAAAGGGATACCTATGATAATATTTATGACCATGCCTGGTCATGAGCTGTCAACTCACTCTTGTTCTTTATTCAAAATAGACACAGTCTTCAGATTTAATAGATGATAAAAAGATAACTTAGAAATGAATTACAACTCTTACAACCCTATGACCCCACTATGTTCCATGCGATTCTAAGAAATTGTAGTCTATTCTTAGCCACTTTTTGTGCAATAGGAACAACAAGAATTTATTCCATCT